>NW_020954594.1:9411613-9554191 GCF_900497805.2 Vombatus ursinus
AACCAACCAACCAACCAACCAACCAACCAACCAACCAACCAACCAACATCTGAATAAGATATGGAAGTGGAAGTTTAAGAAGAAAATAGGTATAAGCTTTAGAAAGATTTATTAAGAGTTAGCCTAGATACTGCACCTCAGATATAGGACCCACAAAGAAATTACCTCACCACCATGGAATGATGTAGTCTTTTCACATTCCATATCAATCTCAAGTGGCTGGAGAAGTTTAGCGTCACTTGTATAGATATAAAATAGATATAAGCCTGAATGTGGGTCAACAACATGAGTGATAAAGAGTCTTGTGGGCCACTTCACAAGGCCACTGAGGAAGTGGAAACAACAAGCATTTATTAAGCACCCAACATGTGTGAGGCACCAGGATGAAACAATCCCCGTTCATAAGGAACTTACGTTCTAATGAGAGACAAACACATCTAAAAATATGTAGAATAAATGAAAACACATACAAAGTAACTATAAATTAGCTTGGGAAAGAGTGCATTAGCAGCGAGGGGGAATCAAGAAAAGCTTCATGTAGAAGGTAGTGTTTGGGCTGTGTGTTCAGGAATAAAGGGATCTCTGAAGGAGAAGAAAGGAGAGGAGGGAGTGCATTCGAGGCATGTGGGTCAGCCAAGGGCTGAGAATGTATAGAGATGGGAAATGGAATGTCATGTATGAGAAAGAGAAAGAAGCCCAGGTTGCTGAATTGCAAAGTACAGGAGAGGAAGTAATAATCAATGAGGCTGGAAAGAGAATGTGAAGCCAGGTTTTTATAGGGCTTTTTTTAGGGCTTTAAAAGATAAATAGAGGAATGTATATTTCCTCTAAAAGGCAACAGAAAGCCACTTGAATTGACTGGGTAGAGAAGTGACATGGTCAGATCAGCATTTAAGAAAATGAATTTGGCAATATGTATAGGAAGGACTGAAACGTGGACAGACTTAGGGTGAAGAGACCAGTTAAGAGACTGTTGCAAAAATATAATGGCCTGAATTAACATGATTAATAATGAGAAGGAATCAGATAAATGGCAAGATTTGGCAAGTGATTACATAGGTGGGAAGGGGAAGAAAAAGAAATCCAGGTTAATGTCAAGGTTACAAAGCTGAGAAAATGGAAGGATGGTATACCTTCAATAGATATAGAGAGGTGTGGAGGAGAGGAAGGTTTAGGATAAAAGATAATGATTTTGATTTTGGCATAGTGAGTTTAGATGTTTTCAGGACGTACACTTTGAAATCTCCAAAAGGCAAGTGTCCGTGTGGTACTAAATCTCAGGAGAGAGAATGGGGCTGGATACACAAACCTGGGAGTCACATGCATTGAGATGACAGTTAAATTCATGGAAACTGATGAGGAATCATAGACAGGTGAAATCATAGAAGGTGAAAAGAAAACAGGCTATTAACAGAATGTTTGGGGGTCAAAAATAGGGAATGATATATTGAACAAAGGAGAGTGAAGAGAGTTCAGACAGGTTAAGAGGTAAACCCAAAGAGATGAAAATCATCAAAAACAAAAAAGAAATAAGTATGTAGGAAGAGAGAGTGGTAACTAGTATCAAATGCAGCATAAAGGTCAAGAAGGGTTTTAGGACCGAGAAAGAACTGTCATTTCGCAGTTAAGAAATTACTGGTAACTGGAAAGAGAGGACTTTTTCCTCTTGTTAGTTAATGGGATACCACGGTAAAATAATTTATCACTCTAGGGGCCAACCTACTGACAATAAGCTTTTCTCTATGTAGCAAGAGTATTCCTGGAATGCCAAATATATAGCCTGTCAGTACGCAAACTCTTTCCAGCTTTTCAGAAAATGCCAGAGCTTGGGCTCCATGTAAATAGCCTTCCAGTACTTCGGATTACTTTAATTATTACTTGATGATGCAGTAAAGTGAAAATTCTTGGATTAGAGTCTAGAAGCAGAGTTCACATGCATATGCACATATATAAACATCATTCAATTATTTATTATTATGCTAATGATTTATAAATCAACACCTGATAACTCTATTCTAACATTAAGGGTGAGGGCTGGCATACTGTCAAGAAGCACACTGATTGTGTCATAACCAGGAGAATGGCCATGTACCAGTAGCAATACAAGAAAGGGAGAAAGGCAGACTGTGAAGGGCATGGCATAAAGGCAGCTAGGATAAAATTATTTCAATAGGAATGTGTATGGATGGAGACATGATTGAAGTAAATTAACATCAGTGAGAGAAATGATTATTTCTCTCTTATTATTTAATAACTAATTATTGTACTGGGACCGAGGTTTTTCCTCTTTTCTCCTTCCTCATCCAGAAATCAACCAGGGTGAGAAATCTTTTGCAAAGATTTACCCAGGCCAAAATCTAATCAGACAGTAAAAGAAATTCTATGTTTAGGTCAATGAGAGGATTCTTACTGTGTTTACTCAGACAGGTCTGAGGTCTTCCTTTTGTCAGATAGGTGATATGGAAATTGACAAGGCTCTTTGACCAAGATTTGGGTGATCCAAGTCATGCATCCCAAGATCCTCATTGTAATACAGTTCAGCCTCTCCCAATCAGAATTGAGTGTTAGCCTAAGGAATATCTAGTCTTCCAAGAGTCCACCACCAGGAGGGGTTTTTGGTCTAAGAGAGCCGACCAAATGACCATCCTTTTATTAATAAACATGCTAGCCTTATTAATGAAATGATTAAATTACCCAGAATCTATGTCTCTTGAACTTTTTAAAATGCCACATTAGGCATGGGATGGAAATGGGATGGAAGATTTGAGGATATGGAGGTAATAAAAAATATTACTAAAATGCCTTTCATTTCAGTTATACTTTACAGTTTTCAAAGCAATTTTATATGCTTGATAATCAAATTCAATGTGTGCTATGTAGGACAGGAATTATTACCATTATTTTACAAATGAGGAAATTGAGGCTTAGAAGGGCTAAAGGAGTTATCCAATGTTACACAGCTAATAACTTGTAGAACCATAAGTAGAACAAACTCCATCTGACTCATAGCCAACAGTTCTTTGTTTTACATACTGGTTCTTGGTTCCCTTCTCTTCTCATTAAAGCTATATTAATTCTACTTCCATGATCACATTTGACCACTCTTCCCCACCTTCCATTTCGATTAAAAGAAAAGTCCTAGGTGTTACAGGCAAGTTCTTAGATTTAGCTGTTTTTATTTGTCTAAGATGCCAATTTCGCTTTTAAATATGAAAATCCTTATTGAAAAATGGAACCTAGTTAGACAAAAAATATTCACATATAAATATACATAATTTTTTTCAACCTAGGTTAAAAACCAAATATAAGTAGGAAATAAATAAGTTCATGAAAAGATAACTACTACAGCAAAGTTCTTATCCCTTTTTGTGTCATGAAGCCCTTAGGTAATCTAATATATTCAGACATCTCAAACTGGATGTTCATTAGAGATCTTAAACTCAACAAGTCCAAAACAGAACTCATTATCAAAGGCAATACTATCTTTCCAGTCCCTCAGGCTCACAACCTAAGTGTCATCTTGGATTACTCAATATCTCTCACTCCCAATCTCCAATCTGTGCACTTCACCTTTGCAACATCTCTCCAAGATGCCCCCTTTTCTATTCTGATACTGCCACCACTGGAGTATAGACCCTCATCATGTCACACTTTGAATAGTGCAACAGCCTGCTGGTGGGTCTGCCTGCCTCAAGTTTCTTCTCACTCTAATCCATTCTCCATTAAGTCACCAAAGTGATTCTCCTAAAGTACAAATCCGATTATGTCACTCCCCTACTCAATAAATTTCAGTGACTATCTAGAACCTCCAAGAGCAAATACAAAATGTTCTGTTAGGCATTCAAAGCCCTTCATCATCTAGCGCCTTCCTACCTTTCAAGTCTTCTTATATCTTACTCCTCATTTACTCTATGACCCTGTAACTCTGGCCTCCTGACTTCCATAAACAATACCCTCAATTCCAGGTATCTTCTCTGGCTATCCTCCATGCCTGGAATACTCTCCTTCCTGAACTCCATCTACTGACTTTCCTGCCTTAAAGTCTTAACTAAAATTAAAACTTTTAAAGGTAGCCTTTCACAACTCCTTTTAATTCTAGTGCCTTTTCTTTGTTATTTCGTCTTGTTTACCCTGAATAAAGTTTGCTTTGTATATATATATTTGCATGTCATCTTCCCCATTATATTGTAAGCTTCTTGAGCACAGGGACTGTCTTTTGCCTTTTTTGTATCCCCAGCACCTGAAACTTAGTAGGATTTTAATAAATACTCATTGATTGATTGGCTGAGTACTTACTACATGCTTAAAACTATACAGGGCACGTTGAGATGAGAAGAGCACAGAATTTAGAGCTGAAAAGGCCCTTAGAGATGTGGTATATAAAATCATTACAAGAAAAGTTGCTAGTTGTAGAGAAGGGTACAATTTTATTGGAGAGATAAGAATTTGGACAGATAAATTTAGTAAAGAACAAAGAAGTATAAACTAATGAAGGTATCATGGCTTAGTGGAAAGATTCATTTGAAGTTAGAGGGCATTGTGTCCTACCCTGGTTCTGCCAGTTTTTGTTTGACTTTCAGCAACTCACAACTTCCTTTAGTGTTATTTTCCTTACCTATAAAATGAAGGTGTGGGACTAGATGATCTTTAAGATCCTTTTCCAGATTTAAAACTGATTCTAAATACTAAGTTGCATGGCAATTCTATAAGCACTATAAGCTCTATTAGTAGAGATTATCAGGTTCTGAAATAATCAAAGGCAGCTTCACAGAAGAAGACTATTGCAGACTGGATGGGATTCAATAGGCAAAAAATATAAAAGGACTGCATGGAGAACTGTATGAGTCAAGATACAGAGATAAATAAGAATGATGTGACTGTGTGTGTGTGTGTGCATGTATGTATGAGTGACATACAGGGGGTCAAGAGGGGGAACAGAATTTAGGGAAGCTATCTTTACTTGTGTGGAGGAGCATCTGAGTTGGGGAATAGCAAAACATAAAATTCATTAGATACGCTAGGGTCAAGTTATAAAGGGCTCTGAGTATCAAGTTAAGAAATTTTGACTTAATGTGTTACCTATAAAGCAACTCTCAAGTTTTGCTTGATATTCCTTCAAGAAACATTTATTTAAACTTACTATGTATAAAGCATGGGTCTAGATGAAAGTGGTTTTTTTATTCATTTTTATTTGGGAGCTGTGTGCAAAACTGATCAAGGGCTGAAGAAAAAGTGTGTACAAATGCACATACAAAAATAACATGTCAAAGTAAAAGGCAAGGCTGGAAAAGAGGAAATTAAAAAAAAATTGGGTCAGGACTATAGCCCTACTAACCATTTAGCTTAAGTTTGAAGTTCTTATATAACCTTTGGGTTCAGAGGTGGGAGAAAGTAGTACTTGAGGATAAACTCCCAAGGAATACAAGTAACATGAAAAAGAGGATTCTCCTGACTATTCTGACAACAAAAGCAATTTAAGGTCATTTAATAATTTATTAAATTAGATGTTTTCAATTTAAATAGATATAAAACAAATGGACATGGTTATTATCATGTAAATAGAACAAATAAAAAAGTTATTTTTAAAACAATCTGTTACAAAAATGTTATGAATAAATTTGAAGTACTAATGAAAAGATATTCCATACTCTTATGGATAGTCACCAAATCATATTTTAAGTAAGACTGAATAATATGTAATCAATGAAGTACCAAACATTAAATTTTAGTGTATTATTTTTTAACCAATAACACACCTACACCTATATGTGTTACATACTACTCTAGAAAGCCAGTACTATTTCCTTTAAATTTCTTGGAATAGCACTTAGCTCTGACTTGTGTATAAACAGGTACTTAAGATTGGCTATTTTCAAGAGGAATCCAAGGATATGTGAATTTGTCTAAAGAGGGTACTTTACTCTTTGGACTTTTAAAATGTCTTAAATCTTTAAAGAGATTCCTATAAAGGATCACGATACTAGTTATGAACACTGCAGTGGCCATTATATGCTTTCATTGAAAAGCAAGGTTACTTTATACATACTGTCTTGGGAAAACTATTGAGGTGGGATTTTAAAGAAGTCTAATTTGTAACTGATGAAATTAAATGAAACTCTGTGAAAAATATGTACCAGAATCAAGTAAATAAATATGCATGTCAAAAGAAGGTTAAATAAGAAATAAGTTTGGTCTATAATTCCAGCATTGTACTCAGTATCACCAAATGATACAAAAATAGAACGTTAAGTCTCCTGTCCTTAATGAGTTTTCAATCTAAATGGCTGAGGTTACAGTCTAATAATTTTTTTAGAAGTCAATGTCTAAAAGAAATTTTACAAATGGCAAAAAATAAAAATAAAATCAACAATATTTCCTATAATTGTTCTCCATGTTGTTTAACATAGACTGTTTAATGAAGTTGTTTCAAATACTGAAAATGTTTATGATAATATTTACCTGACTTTGATTCTTTGTGATTTGGATCTTGGGAAGAAAGTACATTTCAATGCTATTTTACCTTTACAGAAAGGCTCAAGCAAACTAAATTTAAAGAGTGCCAACTGTGGAAAGAACACCATATGGGCCACTGAAGGTAATTACAAAACAAGTTAGAAAACAGTTCCTGACCCTAAGGATGTAACTGGCTGGAAAATACAAATAATTTTTTAGTACTCAGCCCCTCAGGAGGGACATATCACATACAAGAGATCTTTACAACTTAGCAAAGGTATTATCATGATTAAGAAATCTGGATGCTAAGCCTCTTTTAGAAATGAAGACAGTTGTTAAAAAATCCAGGAAGATTATAATGAAATGAAGCAGAATAGAAAAAAATTATAGGGATTTTTAAAATACCAAGGACACAACTAAAGGCTAGATTGTTACACAAGGAAATGGAATGGCTGACAAGATTACTGAAATGGAAAAAAAGCTCAAAAAATAACTGAAATGCTGGTGACAGTTGGACTTGGGGAAAATGCTTGAAGTATTCTTGGAAATACTAAAGAAAAAAATCTAATCATTATATTTTGGGAAATGTGAAAAATCTTTTAAAAACAATAAAAAAAAAGCAATCTTCTGGAAATAAACAGAATTCAGAGAATTGTAAGAAGAAGAAACTCCAAGTTCAACTCACCCAAGCACATTATCTTCAGACTTCAAAATTGTGATGACAAAAATCTTTCAAGCAGCTAAAAGAAGAAAGACATAATTATTTAACAAAGAAGCATCAAATTGTGTTTCAGAAAAAATAATATTTTTAACAAAAAAAAACGATCAAAGAAACTGAAAAAAGTTTGTATAATATGGATTTCCAATGCAATATCAATTTCTAAGTAAATCTAAGAATTCTTTTTAAAAACAAAAACATACATTTAAAAACCCAGAGGAGCTTAAAGCATATGTAGAGCAAAAGAACTTAACTATGGTTTTAAATAGTGATTAGTTAGCCATTATCTTATAGCAGAGATTTTTTCCATAGGATGATGAAAATAAATCAACTTACATTGGTTATGAAATTACTAATACAGTTGATTTGGAGGAAAAACAAGTATAGCAACAGAGAGACAGATAATGAAAAAATGAAAAAGTGAAAGTGCTTTACAATGATGTAGAACTTAAAAAGGTGGGTGAATAAGGAGAGAAGTCATTGTAAGGATTCTTTTCATAGAAGAGCAGGGAAAAGATGAGATTTTATATGTATTTGAGTCAAAATACAAAATATAGTACTTTTTTCATTTTTTTTTGTTTTTGGCTTAGGATGAGTTTTTTAAAAGACATATGGATTTAAATAGAAATAATGGAATAAATGTTATCATGAAGCATGTTAGAGCAAAAAATGTTGAACTACAATAAAAATACTTGACAAAGTGAAATGTAAAGTAGAAAGCACAAAGAGAAATTTTTAAAAATCACAAAAATTAAAACCACCTCCAAAAAAAAGATACATTAATTTGGAGGGTTTTTAAAACTCCAGACCTGTCACTTGATTATGTGGAGGAAAATGCCATATGAAAACTTCCCCCACCCTTGCACAGCAGCTAATCCTGCTTGACATTGTTCTAGAGAAGACTGCAGGGACTTGAGTGGTTAAGTGATTTGCCCTCAGTCATAAAGTTAGCTTGTATTAGAGCAAAGACTTGAAGCCCTATTCAACCTAGGTTAATTCCCAAGGAGAACATGTTAGCCATTTTCCCATAACCCACTCTACTTTTCTTTTAATATATATGCAACAAATAATGTAGGAATTAAGCTTATAAAGAAGAATCTTAAAGAATCATGAGAAAACTAGCAATAATCTGGACATTTCAAATCATGCACTATTATGCACTATTAGAATATAATGACAAGCAAAAAGATGAGTAAGAAGTAACACATTTGAATAGGACACTGAATGAAATGAACTTAATACATATAATGGAGTACTTAAAGGAAAAATAATCACATAATAATTACCCCCCCAATAAAGGTAGAACATTCAACAAAAAATGATCACTTTCCAAGTCATGGCAAAGTATTAGGAAAATGCATAGGAGCAGAAAATTTAAATACTACATATACAGCTTCAGGATAAAGATATTAATATGATCAAAAAGTGTAGTGGAAATTTTTTAAAAAATGTTTTACTGAACAATGACTTCTGGATTAAGGAAGAAATTATATTTAAAACTGGCAGATTAGAGCAAAGAAAAGACAAATAGGAATATAGCATATTAAAATTTATGCAATATAGCCAAAATACTGAGAGAAACAAATTTATACTACTAGTAGTACTATTGCTACTACTACTATTAGTACTAAGAAAGAATAATATAATCATCAGAGACTAACTTTACATAGCTTTATGCTATATTTTAGAATTTAAATGAAATAGATATCTATAAGGTTGTGAACACACACCCACAAGGTAGTAAACATAACCGACCAATCTAAATTCACATGGAAAATGGAAACAGGCCATTCGTTAACAAATGATATACTATGTGTTAAGAAGTAAGTCCCTCTTACCCTTCCTTATTAACCTCTGAAAGCCTAAAAAAATATCACCCCAGGAAAAACCCTGGAACAGCTGAACCAGAAGAAAGATGAAGTGCAGCAGTCCAGTAGCCCAGGTAGCTTGAGGGATTAAATGGAAAGGACCTTCTTGTCCTGGGGGAAAAGGAGCAGTACAGAACTGGAGAACTAGAGCACAGAACAGCAAGCTAGCTGAAAGCCCTACCTCAGTATACCAGGAGGAGATCCTGAAACCCAAGTGGTAGAGCAGGCAAACAACAACACCAGGACCACCGAGTGCCTCAGGGAGGGCGGGACAACAGGTAGAAACCAGCTTGGAAAACCACCAGGTGCCTAGGCATTCTACAGTGACCTGATCTCCCAGTGCCTCACTAAAACTCTGGGAAGTGCTCCAAGGGGCCCCAGGTAGATAAACATCCTACAACATCCATCTGAAAGGAGCTGAAGAAAGCAAAAAGAAGGAAAGGTCCGGGTGAGCAGGCAACCTCCAGGGGCCAGAATACCCAATTCTACCCTGATCTAACTAAGAAAATGTATTGAGAGAAAAGGAAAGGAAGAGGCAGACAAGGATAAATTACATTACAGGAAAAGGCACAAAAACCTATTACAGTAGAGGGAAAGAAGGGAGGGAAATGAACATTGTGTGAACCTTACTCTCATCAGATTTGGCTCAAGAAGGAAATAACATAAGGTATAGAAATCTACTTGCCCATAGGCAGTAGGAGAGAAAAGGGGAAAGAAAAGGGAGGGAGGACAGAAAGGAGGGAAGAAACAGTAAGGGCAAAGGTGAAGAGAAGAGAGGGAGCTAATAGAAAGGAGGCAGGACTGAGAAAGGTGGTGATCAAAAGCAAAACACAAATGAGGAGAGAAAGGGAAAAAACAGAAAGAAAAGCATAAATGGGGGTGGAATAGGATGGAGAGAAAGACACAGATAGTAATTATAATTGTGGATGTGAATGGGATGAACCCTCCCATAAAACACAAGCAGAGAGCAGAATGGATTAAAAACCATAATCCTAAAATATGTTGTTTATAGGAAACATATTTGAAACAGAGCGACATACACAGGGTAAAGGTAAAACGCTAGAGTAGAATATATTATGATTTAGCTGAAGTTAAACAAAAAAAAAGCAGGGATAGCAATCCTGATCTCAGACAAAGCAAAAGCAAAAATAGATCTTATCAAAAGAGATATGGAAGGAAACTACATCCTGCTAAAAGGCACCATAGACAATGAAGTAATATCATTACTAAACATATATGTACCAAATGGTATAGCATCCAAATTCTTAGAGGAGAAATTCAGCGAGTAACAGGAAGAAATACACAGCAAAACTATACTAGTGGGGGATCTCAAACTCCTCCTCCCAGAACTACATAAATCTAACTGCAAAATAAACAAGAAAGAAGTTAAGGAGGTGAATAGAATATTACAAAAGATATATAATTTTCTCTGAAGAAAATGGAATGGGGATAGAAAGAAATACACTTTTTTCTCAGGAGTACATGGCACATACTCAAAAACTGACCATGTACTAGGGCATAAAAACCTAACAATCCAATGCAGAAAGGCAGAAATATGAAATGTATCCTTTTCAGATCATGATGCAATAAAAATTATATGTAATTTTTATTTAAGGGCCATGGAAAGATGGACTAAAAATAATTGGAAACTAAATAATCTAATCATAAAAAAGACTGGGAAAAACAACAAATCATAGAAACAATCAATAACTTCATTCAACAGAATTATAATAATGAGACAACATACCAAAACTTATGAGATGCAGCGAAAGCAGTTCTTAGGGGAAGTTTTCTATCTCTAAATGCTTACATGAATAAAACAGAAAAAGAAGAGATCAATGAATTGGGCATAAAACTAAAAAAACTAGAAAAAGAACGAATTAAAAATCTTCAACTAAACACCAAATTATAAATACTGAAAAGCCAAAGTAGAAATTAAGAAAATTGAAATTAAGAAAACTATTGAACTAATAAATAAAACTAAGAGCTGGTTTTATGAAAAAATCAATAAACTAGATAAACCTTTGGTTAATTTAATTAAAAAAAAAAAGAAAGAAGAAAACCAAATTACCAGTATCAAAAATGAAAAGGGTAAATCCACCACCAAGGAAGAGAAAATTAAAACAATAATTAGGAACTATTTTGCCCAACTGTATGCTAATACATTTGACAATCTCAGTGAAATGGATAAATATTTACAAAAATATAAATTGCCTAGATTAACAGAAAAGGAATCAAAATACTTAAGTAACCCCATCTCCGAAAAAGAAATTGAACAAGTCATTGATGAACTCCCTAGGAAAAAATCTACAGGGCCAGATGGATCTATAAGCGAATTCTATCAAATATTTAAAGAACAATTAATTCCAATACTACATAGACTATTTGGGAAAATAGCCAAAGAAGTAGTCTTACCAAATTCTTTTTATGATACAAATATGGTGCTGATACCTAAACTGGGAAGAGTCAAAACAGAAAGAAAATTATAGACCTATTTCCCTAATGAATAGAGATGCAAAAATTTTAAATAAAATATTAGCAAATAGATTACAGCAACTTATCACAAGAATAATACACTATGACCAGGTAGGATTTATACCAGGAATGCAGGGCTGGTTTAATATAAGGAAAGCTATCAGCATAATTCATCATATCAACACCAAAACTAACAGAAACCACATGATCATGTCAATAGATGCAGAAAAAGCTTTTCACAAAATACAACACCCATTCCTATTAAAAACACTACACAGCATAGGAATAAACAGAGTCTTCCTTAAAATAATAAATAGCATCTACCTAAAACCTTCAGCAAGCATCATATGTAATGGTGGAAAGCTAGAAGTATTTCCAATAAGATTGGGGGTAAAACAAGGATGTCCATTATCACCATTGTTGTTCAATATCGTACTGTAAACATTAGCTTTAGCAATAAGAGAAGAAAAAGAAACTGAAGGTATTAGAATAAGCAAAGAAGAAAGAATGCTATCACTCTTTGAGAATAACATGATGATATACTCAGAGAACCCTAGAGAATCAAGTAAAAAATTATTTGAAATAATAAACAACTTTAGCAAAGTTGCAGAAAAGGTAAAGTATGCAAGACATAGAAGTCAATGACTATGGGAATCTATTATTTGATAAAACCAAAGATCCCAGCTTCTGGGATAAGAACTCACTATTTGACAAAAACTGCTGGGAAAACTGGAAGACTGTGGCAGAAACTAGATATAGAACAAAATCTCACACTACATATACCCAAATAAAGTCAAAATGGGTTCATGATTTAGATATAAAGGCTGATACTATAAACAAACTGGGAGAGCAAGGAATAGTTTACCTGTCAGATTTATGGAGAGCAGAAGAATTCATGACCAAACAGGAGACAGAGAACATTACAAAATGCAAAATGTATAATTTTGATTACAGTAAATTGAAAAGTTTTTGCACAAAGTCCATGCAACCAAGATTAGAAGGAAAGTAGAAAATTGGGAAAGAATTTTTACAACCAGTGTCTCTGATAAGGGCTTCATTTCTAAAATATATAGAGAATTAAGTCAAATTTATAAGAATACAAGTCATTCCCCAATTGATAAATGGTCAAACGATATGAACAGACAGTTCTAAGATGAAGAAATTAAAGCCATCTATAGTCATAGGAAAAAATGCTCTAAATCACTATAGATTAGAGAAATGTATGGTATGGTCTGATGCGGAGTGAAGTGAGAACCAGGAAAACATTGTATACAATAACAGTCAGTTTGTGTGATGACTAATATTGATAGTCTTAACCCTTCTTAGTAAAGCAAGGATCTAAAACATCTCCAAAGGCCTTGTGATGGAAAATTCTATCCACATCCAATGAAAGAACTATGAAGTTTGAATGCAGATCGAAGTATTCCATTAGCTATTTTTTTTCTTCTGTTGTGTTTTGTTTCCTCTTTCTGGTGGTTCCTCCTATTGGTTCTAATTCTTCCTTATAACATCACTAATGTGAAAATACATTTAATAGGAATGTATATGTATAGCCTATATCAGATTGCATGCTGTCTTGAAAGGGAGGAGAGGAGGGAGGGGGAGAAAACCTTAAAACTCAAAAGCTTATGGAAGTGATTGTTGATAAATCAAAATAAATTAATAAAGTTAAAAAAGGAAATATAAAAATTAGAGATATTGGAAGAACATTTTGTGCAAAAATGGGCATAATAAAAGACAAAAATGGTAGGGACTTAACAGAAGTAGAACAGATTAAGAAGAAGTGACAAAAATATACAAAAGAACAATACAAGAAAGATCTTAACATCACTGATATCCAGGATAGTATGGTTACTGATCTAGAGCCACACATCTTGGAGAATGAAGTCAAGTAGGCCTTAGGAAGCATTGATAATCCTAAAAGATGATGCTGTGAAAGGGCTTCACTCAATTTGGAAAACTCAACAGTGACTAACAGATTGGAAAAAATCACTTCATGTTTCAATCCTAAAGGAGGGCAATGACAATTAGTATTCAAATAACTGAACAACTGTGCTCATTTCACACACTACCAGTTATGCTTAAGTTTCTGCAAGCTAGGCTTCAGCAATATCTGAGGTGAGCTGAGAATTGCCAGAAATGCAGGCTGATTTTTGAATAGGCAGAGGAACTAGAAACCAAATTGCAAACATTTGCTGGATTATGAAGAAAGCAAGGGATTTCCATCCAGACAAACATCTATTTCTGCTGCCCTGACTACAGTAAAGCCTTTGATTGTGTGAATCTCTAACAAAATGGGACAAGTCCTCAAAGAGATGGGACTACTAGGTCATCTTACTTGTTTCCTGAAGAACCTGTATGTGAGCCAAGAGGCAATAGTTAGAATCAAACATGGAACAACTGATTGGGTTTAAGATTAAAAAAGGAGTATGACAAGGTTGTATACTGTCACTTTACATATTTAAATTATGTGCTGAGTACACCATACGAAATTTCAGGTTGGATGAATCAAAAGCTGGAATTAAGGTTGGCCTTTCAGAAATGCAGATGATACCACTCTCATGGCAAAAAGGGAACAGGAATTAAGAACCTCTTGATAATGGTGAAAGAATAAGGTATAAAAGCTGGCTTTAAGTTCCTCCTCTTCCCCCATGTGAGTGAATATATATACACACACACACATACATACACACACACACACACACACACACACAACTAAGATCTTGGCAACTGATCACATTACTTCCTGGCATGAAATTAAAAGATGCTTACTTCTCAGAAGGAACGCTATGAATGCATACTAAAATGCAGAGACATTACCCTGCCAACAAAGTTCTATATAGTCAAAGCTATGGTTTTTCCAGTAGCAATGTATGGGTGTGAACATGGACTACAAAGAAAGCTGAGCACTGCAGAAGTGACACTGAATGGTGGGGCTGGAGAAGACTTTTGAGAGTCTTTTGGACAGCAAGGAGATCAAATCAGTCAATACTTAAAGAAAATTATTTCAAGCTAATCACTAGAAGGTCAGATACTGAAGCTGAAGTTTAAATATTTCGGCCATATAATGAGAAGACAGGACTCATTAGAAAAGTCCCGGTTGTTGGGAAAGACTGAAGGCAAAAGGAAAACAGGAAGGCAGAGGAAGAGATAGTGTCATGGAAACAATGAACATGAACTTGGAAAGACTTTGGGACACAGCAGAGAACAGAAGGGTCTAGTGCGTTATGGTCCATGGGGTCATGAAGAATTGGACATGACTGAAAAATGCAAAAAATGGGGAAAAGAAAACCAGAAAAAAATAAGAAGGGATAGACTTACAAAAAAAAAAAGTTGATTTGTTTCAGAATGGTTGCATTAACTCTTAGCTACACCAATAATGCATTAGTATACCTGCCTATCTACAACTTCTCCCACACTGACTATTTCTACCTTTTGTTATCTTTGCCAATTTGGTAAGTGTGAGGTGAAACTTCATAGCTATTTTGGTCTGAACTTCTCCACTGGTTATGTGGAGCATTAATTTACATGGTTGTTAATACTTTTGTTAATATTTTACCATTTTTTTGAGAAATGTTTGTTCATATCATTTGACTACTTGCATATTGGGGAGTGGCTTTGGAGTTTATATTATTTCTATCAGTTGTTTATATATTGTTGATACCAAAACCTTCCATTTGATACATATTTTTTTCCTGTGTGACTGCTACATAATTTTCTTGTGCTCTCTGAATTGATTATTATTTTTGTTATATTATGATTTATTCTTAAGGTCAGAAGACTACACAAGTCTTTTAGTTCCAACAAGGAACAGGATGATTACAGGGAGGAATGGAAAGACTTATAAAATTAAGGCAAAGTGAAACAGTCAGAGAGAGGTAAATAATATACACAATAAATGCAGCAATGTAAATGAAAAGAACCACCACCACCATAAATATTTCAAGATGACTGTTGCAAAATTATAAAGAACAAGTTTAGACTCAAAGAAGAGATATAAGAAGACATTCCTGATGCCTTATAGCGGTGTGGGTCCAGCAATGTGGAATACTGCATATAATACCATATGTTTTGGATGTATTGACTGGTTTTGATGAATGTTTCATTTCTTCCTCTTTTTGTTTCTTTCTTTTAAAATGGAATGGCTCTCTTGAGTAATCACAAATCTCTTCCAGGAGGCTCTCAAATATCTTGGGACTGGATTCAATCAATGTCATGTAATCAGTAAAGAGGAGCTTCTGGAAGATTGCACTATTCCCCACAATGAATGTCTTCTGGATTCTCTATTGGATATTCTATAGCACAGTGGTGAAAACTATGGAAAGCATACATTATTTCCATGTTTTATATCTCACCTGATGTTTATTATTGAAACTCTACTTAAGCCTTCAGTTAAAATATAGGATTATTGATGTCACATTTACCAAAGAATCTTACTTAGAAAAACACAGGACTTGTATTAAGAACAATTATGATCTATACTACTAAAATAAAGACCTACCTAACTGGATAGGAATTCAATGTATCAAATGATATATTGATATATCAATTTACCAATGACACATTGACCTATTATAGGGAGACAACTCACATAAAAGAGTCCCTTAATCATGTATTTCACTGAGTACAATTCTTTTTTAAAAATTTTTGGCAATCAACTAATAATGAACATAATAACTTATGTTCTCATTTTGTCAATTGTGAGGTTGTGACATGTTCTATTATTGAATACTTCATGTGAAGTCCTGTTGTTTCACTTCAAAGATGCCCTCATTTCTTATGCACATGAACTTCTTCTTCTTCTTCTTCTTCTTCTTCTTCTTCTTTTTAAAGGCAACTGGGGTTAAGTGACTTGCCCAGGGTCACACAGCTAGTAAGTGTCAGGTGTTTGGTCTGAGGCCAGATTTGAACCCTGGTCCTCCTGACTTTAGGGTCGGTGCTCTATCCATTGTGCCTGCACGTGAACTTCTTAAGAATTTTATGTAAATCAAAAAAGACACACACATCAGTGTTGCTATTTCCTTGCTCATCTTTTTTTTTTTTTGCCTTTTTTATTAATTTATTTTGACTTATCAATAATCACTTCCATATGCTTTTGAGTTTAAAATTTTTCTCCCCCTCCCTCCCCATCACCCTCCCCAAGACGGGACACGATCTGATATAGGTTATACATTTACATTCATATTAAACATATTCTCACATTAGTGATGTTGGAAGTAAAAATTAAAACCAATAGGAGGAACTATCAGAAAGAGGAAACAAAACTCAACAGAAGAGAAAAAAAAATAGCAATTCAACTTTCATAGTTCTTTCTTTGGATGTGGATAGCATTTTGCATCACAAGGCCTCTGGAGATGTCTTAGATCCCTGTATTACCAGGATGGGTTATATTTATCAATATTAGTTATCACACAACATGGCTGTTATTGTGTACAACGTTCTCTTGGTTCTGCTCATTTCACTCAGCATCTGATCATACAAGTCTTTCCAAGTTTTTCTGAAGTAAGCCTGTTCATCATTTCTTATACCACAATAGTATTCCATCACATTCATTTACCACAACTTGCTGAGCCATTCCCCAATTGATGGGGCATCCTCTGAATTTCAAATTCTTTGCCACTACAAAAAGAGCTGCTATGAATATTTTTGTACATGTGGGTCCTTTTCCCGTTTGTGTGATCTCTTTGGGATATAGCCCTAGAAGTGCTATTGCTGGGTCAAAGGGTATGTACATTTTTATAGCCCTTTGGGCATAGTTCCAAATTGCTCTCCAAAATGGATGGATCATTTCACAATTCCACCAACAATGCATTAGTGTTCCAATTTTCCCACATCTTTTCCAACATTTATCATTGTCCTGTTTTGTCATGTGGGCCATTCTGATGGGTGTGATGTGGTACCTCAGAGTTGTTTTGATTTGCATTTCTCTAATCAATAGTGATTCAGAGCAATTTTTCATTATGACTGTAGATGGCTTTAATTTTTTCATCTGAGAACTGCCTGCTCATATCCTTTGATCATTTATCAATTGGGGAATGGCTTGTATTCTTATAAATTTGACTTAATTCTCTATACATTTTAGAAATGAGGCCCTTATCAGAGAGACTGGTTGTAAAAATTCTTTCCCAATTTTCTACCTTCCTTCTAATCTTGGTTGCACTGGTTTTGTTTGTGCAAAAACTTTTCAATTTAATGTAATCAAAATTATCTATTTTGCTCTTCATAATGTTCTCTATCTCCTGCTTGGTCATGAATTCTTCTGTTCTCCATAGATCTGACAGGTAAACTATTCCTTGCTCTCCCAGTTTGCTTATAGTATCAGCCTTTATATTTAAATCATGAACCCATTTTGACTTTATTTTGATATATGGTGTGAGATTTTGGTCTATGCCTAGTTTCTGCCATACTCTTTTCCAGTTTTCCCAGCATTTTTTTTTCAAAGAGTGGGTTCTTATCCCAGAAGCTGGGGTCTTTGGGTTTATGAAATAGATTACTACAGTCACTGACTACTGTGTCTTACATACCTGATCTATTCCACTGATCCACCACTCTATTTCTTAGGCAGTACCAAGCAGTTTTGATGATTGTTGCTTTATAATACAATTTAAGATCTGAAATGGCTAGGCCACCTTCCCCTGCATTTCTTTTCATTAGTTCTCTTGATATTCTTGACCTTTTGTTCTTCCAAATGAATCTTGTTATTATTTTTTCTAACTCTATAAAATAATTTTTTGGTAGTTTGATTGGTATGGCACTGAATAAGTAAATTAGCTTAGGTAGAATTGTCATTTTTATTATATTAGCTCGGCCTACCCATGAGCAACTGATGTTTTTCCAATTATTTAGGTCTGACTTTATTTGCGTGAGAAGTGTTTTGTAATTGTGTTCATAGAGTTCCTGGGTTTGTCTTGGGAGGTAGACTCCTAAATATTTTATAATGTCTACAGTAAGTTTAAATGAAATTTCTCTTTCTATCTCTTGCTGTTGGGCTTTGTTGGTAATATACAGAAATGCCAATGATTTACGTGGGTTTATTTTATAGCCTGCAACTTTGCTAAAGTTGTTTATTATTTCAAGTAGTTTTTTACTTGATTCTCTGGGATTCTCTAAGTATAACATCATGTCATCTACAAAGAGTGATAGTTTTGTTTCTTCTTTGCCTATTCTAATACCTTCAATGTCTTTTTCTTCTCTTACTGCTAAAGCTAACGTTTCCAGTACGATGTTGAATAACAGTGGTAATAATGGACATCCTTGTTTCATCCCCAATCTTACTGGAAATGCTTCTAGCTTGTCTCCATTACATATTATGCTTGCTGAAGGTTTTAGGTAGATGCTATTTACTATTTTAAGGAAGACTCCGTTTATACCTATGCTCTCTATTGTTTTTAATAGGAATGGGTGTTGTATTTTGTCAAAAGTTTTTTCTGCATCTATTGACATGATCATGTGGATTCTGTTAGTTTTGGTGTTGATATGATGAATTATGCTGATAGCTTTCCTTATATTAAACCAGCCCTGCATTCCTGGTATAAATCCTACCTGGTCATAGTGTATTATTCTTGTGATAAGTTGCTGTAATCTATTTGCTAATATTTTGTTTAAAATTTTTGCATCTCTATTCATTAGAGAAATTGGTCTATAATTTTCTTTCTCTGTTTTGACTCTTCCTGGTTTAGGTATCAGCTCCATATTTGTATCATAAAAAGAATTTGGTAAGACTTCTTCTTCACCTATTTTACCAAATAGTCTACATAGTATTGGAATTAATTGCTCTTTAAATGCTTGATAGAATTCGCATGTAAATCCATCTGGTCCTGGAGATTTTTTCCTAGGGAGTTCATCAATGGCTTGTTCAATTTCTTTTTCTGAGACAGGGTTATTTAAGTATTTTACTTCCTCTTCTGTTAATCTGGGCATATTTATATTTTTGTAAATATGTATCCATTTCACTAAGACTGTCAAATTTGTTGGCACATAGTTGGGCAAAATAATTCCTAATTGTTGTTTTAATTTCCTCTTCCTTGGTGGTAGCTTCACCCTTTTCATTCTTGATACTAGTAATTTGATTTTCTTCTTTCTTTTTTTTAATTAGATTAACCAAAGGTTTATCTATTGTATTGGTGTTTTCACAAAATCAGCTCTCAGTTTCATTTATTAGTTCAATAGTTTTCTTAATTTCAATTTTATTAATTTTTCCTTTGGTTTTCATTATTTCTAATTTGGTGTTTAATTGAAGATTTTTAATTTGTTCTTTTTCTAGTTTTTTTTTAGTTGTATGCTCAATTCATTGATCTCCTCTTTTTCTATTTTATTTATGTAAGCATTTAGGGATATAAAACTTCCCCTAAGAACTGCTTTTGCTGCATCCCACAAGTTTTGGTATGTTGTCTCATTATTGTCATTCTCTTGAATGAAATTATTGATTGTTTCTATGATTTGTTGTTTGACCCAATCATTTTTTAGGATTAGATTTAATTTCCAATTATTTTTTAGTCTATCTTTCCATGGCCCTTTATTACATATAATTTTTATTGCATCATCTGAAAAGGATGCATTTAATATTTCTGCCTTTCTGCACTGGATTGTGAGGTTTTTATGTCCTAGTACACAGTCAATTTTTGAGTATGTGCCATGTACTGCCGAGAAAAAAGTATATTCCTTTCTATCCCCATTCAGTTTTCTCCAGAGGTCTGGCATACCTAACTTTTCAAATGTTCTATTCACCTCCTTAACTTCTTTCTTCTTTAATTTGTCCTTAGATTTATCTAGTTCAGAGAGGGGGAGGTTGAGGTCCCCTACTTGTATAGTTTTGCTGTCTATTTCTTCCTGTAACTCTCCGAACTTTTCTAAGAATTTGGATGCTATACCATTTGGTGCATATATGTTTAGTAATGATATTACTTCATTGCCTATAGTTCCTTTTAGCAGGATGTAGTTTCCTTCCTTATCTCTTTTGATAAGATCTATTTTTGCTTTTGCTTTGTCTGAGATCAGGATTGCTACCCCTGCTTTTTTTAACTTCAGCTGAAGCATAATATATTTTGCTCCAGGCTTTTACCTTTACCCTGTACGTGTCACTCTTTTTCAAGTGTGTTTCCTGTAAACAACATATTGAAGGATTATGGTTTTTAATTCATTTTGCTATACGCTTCTGTTTTATGGGAGAGTTCATCCCATTCATATTCACAGTTATGATTACTATCTCTGTCTTTTTCTCCATCCTTACCCCCCCGTTTATGCTTTTCTTTCTCCTTTCTCCTTCCCCCCCTCACTAGTGTTTTGCTTTTGATCACAGCCTCATTCAATCCCACCTCCCTTCTATTACCCCTTTCCCTTTTCTTCCCCTTTACCCTTACTGCTTCTTCCCTACCTTCTATCCCCCCCTCCCTTTTCTTTCCACTTTTCCCTCCTACTGCCTATGGTGCAAGTTAGATTTCTATACCTAACTGATTATGTTATTCCCTTCTTAAGCCAAATCTGATGAGATTAAGGTTCAAATGATGCTCATCCCCCTCCCTTCCTTACCTATGTTCTAACAGGTTTTTGTGTCTTTTCCTGTAATGTAATTTACCCTTGTCTGCCTCCTCCTTTCTCAGTACATTTTCTCAGCTCAGACTAATCCACTTACTTGGATCCATTTAACCCACTTGATTAGATTTTTTTTATCATTACATAAAGTCAACTTATATCCACCCCCTTTATGTATACTCCTTTAACATGGTATAATAACAATACAGTTCTCAAGAGTCGCAAGTGTCATCTTCCCTTGTAGGGATGTAAACATTTTGCCCTTATGAACAACATATTGTATCTTCCTGTCCCATTTACCTTTTTATGTCTCTCTTGAATCTTGTACTTGAAGATCAAATTTTTTGTTGAGCTCTGGTCTTTTTATCAGGAAGGTTTGGAAGTCCCTTATTTTGTTGAATATCCATCTCCTTCCCTGAAAAATCATGCTCATTTTCGCTGGGTAGTTAATCCTTGCCTGCATTTCAAGCTCCTTTGCCTTACAGAATATCATGTTCCATGCCCTACGGTCTTTTAATGTAGAGACTGCAAGGTCCTGTGTAATCCTGACTGTGGTTCCATGATATTTAAATTGTTTCTTTCTGGTTGCTTGCAGTATTTTCTCTTTAATCTGGCAATTTTAGAATTTAGCTATTATATTCCTTGGCGTTTTCAATTTGGGATCTCTTTCAGGTGGGGAGCAGTGGATTCTTTCTATAGTTATTTTACCTTCTGGTTCTAGGACTTCAGGGCAGTTTTCCTTTATGATTTCCTGAAAGATACTGTCCAGTCTCTTTTTTTATCACGATTTTCAGGTAGGCCAATAATTTTTAAATTGTCTCTCCTGGATCAATTTTCCAGGTCAGTTGTTTTACCCATGAGGTATTTACGTTTTCATCTATTTTTTCATTTTTTTGTTTCTGTTTGACTGATTCTTGCTCTCTCATAGAGTCATTAGTTTCCATTTGTTCAATTCTAATTTTTAACATATTGTTTTCTTCTGTTAGATTTTGTACTTTCTTCTCCAATTGGTCAATTGTATTTTTAAGGGATTTGTTTTCTTCAGTGTACTTTTTTTCCAGTTGGCCAATTGTGTTTTTTAGGTACTTGTTTTCTTCAGTGTACTTTTTTTCCAGTTGGCCAACTGTGTTTTTTAGGTACTTGTTTTCTTCAGTGTACTTTTTTTCCAATTGGCCAATTGTACTTTTTAAGAACTCCTCTACCTCTCTCATTTGACTTTTAAAATCCTTCTTGAGCTCTTCTAAGAAGGCTTTTTGGGCTTCAGACCAGTTCATATTCCCTTTTGACTTTGCAGACGTGGGTTTGATGACAGTGTTGTCCTCTTCAGAATTTCTGTCTTGATCTTCACTCTTCTCATAATATGAATCTATTGTATGTTTCTTTTTACTCATGGTGTTTCTTTATTCTCTGGCCTTTAAAGAGATTATGCTCTCCTGCTAGGGAGCAGAGGGCACTGACCCAAGCTTCTTATGTTGGGAGCCTAGGTCTTGGTCGCTGGCTTTGTGTGCTGGGGCCTCTTAATGTTGGCAATTGGAGGCAGTAGGGTTATGGTAGCTTAACTGGTATTGGGCTGGAATCAGCAAGGCTGGGACTTTCAGGTAATTCTAGGTTGCCTAGAATTCCTTTCCTTTCCTTTAGCTTTGTTCAGCTCCTTTTAGATGGGTGCTGGAGGGTGTTTATCTGCCCGGGGCCCCTTGCAGTACTGCCTCCCTTAGCTCTGTTGAGACTCCTTTGCTGTAGAATGCCTAGGTACCTGCTGGTTTTCTGAGCTGGTTTCCACCGGCTTCCCTGCCCTCACTGAGGCACTCGGAAGTCCAGCTGCTGGTGTTTGCCTGCTCGACCACTTGGGCTTCAGGATCTCCTCCTGGCTGGCAGTTGGAGGCTGTAGGGTTCTGACAGCTTACCTGGTGTTGGGCTGGAATCAACAAGGCTGGAACTTTCGGGCAACTCTAGGTTGCTTTCTTCAGCTCCTTTCAGACGAATGCTGCAGGGTACTTATCCGCCTGGGGTCCTTTGTAGTGCTGCTTCCCTTATTTTTGCTGAGGCACTGGGAGATCCATTTGCTGTGGAATGCCAAGGCACCAGAATCTCCTCCTGGTGTGCTAAAGTGGGTCTTTCCACTAGCTGACTGGGTGACTCCCGGCTCTGTACTGCTTCCCTTCCCGCAGAGTAAGAGGGGCCTTTCCCATTAAACCCTCTAGCTACCTGGACTACTGCACTGCTGCACCCCATCCTTCTTCTGGTTCAGCTGTTTCAGGATTTTTTCTGGGGTGATATTTTCTGGGTTTTCAGAGGTTGATAGGGAAGGGTGAGAGCGACTACCTTTATACTCCACCATCTTGGCTCCTGGAAGTGGAAGTCCCCTTGGTCATCTTTTTTTTTTTTGGAATTAAGAAAGTCCAAGATTTTTCCCATATCATTGTACTGCCTCCAACATGGATCTCACACTAATATACATAAAAATATATGCATATATACATGTATGTGTAAATATGTAGATGAATGTATATTTATATATACACATATGTATCCTTGATATAATCTGGTTGTTTTCCTGATATTTGTTTTCTTTAGTGTCATTTTTATTTCCTCTTTAGGCATTTCAGGGATTGTGATATTAGCATCCAAGTTTGATGGTGCCACTCTCCTTAATGAACAAAACAGTTGTAATTATTTTGGCAAATCTTTTCCATTTTTTTTTTTTTGTCTGTTGTCTTCCTTCCATTTTCATCCTTTGCTTTTGGGATTACTGTGCTTAACTAGATGTTTAACCAAGCTTTCTTTAGACTCCACTGCTTTTTTCCCTCCATAAGATGATACTGCTTAAAACTGTCTATCATCTTTCTTTGAAGGATTTTATAAATGAGTGAATACTCTAACTCAATGTTCACTTTCAACATCCATTTCCTTTGATCTGACAAGTAAGACATATTTCCTGATGAAGGTACTTCCTTGGTGCTTTGATCTTTTTGTAGAGTAATCAATTTACATTTCTGTAACTTCTGGCTAAAAATATAGTTGTCAATGTTGTTGGTATTGCCCATGTACCATTTTTAATTTTCCATAACTTGTTTAAATAACTCAGTTAAATGTTCTTAATTTTAGACCATATCATGTTTCATTTCTAGTTTTGTTCTTGTTAATTATGAAATTCTGATAATTCTAGCTCTGACTAGTCAATGATCTGACTGTGCAAAGATAACTGACTCTCACATCCAAAATAAGAAAATTCTGCACAAAATTACAGTAATTTAAAGAGAAACAATAGTCCTGAAATGTTTATAGCAATTATTACTGATAAAAACTTGACATGTTGTATATACGTGGAACTACTGAAAACTTACAAAGGTAATTTCTAGTACAAAATAGCTGAATTTGATCAAGGAATGGGAATAGAAAAATTTTCCAGAGGAGAAACAAATCATTTTTATTTTATAAAAAATATTCTATCAAACAAATGAAGGAAAGCAATGTATTTTTAAACCAAGGTACCACTTCGTACACATATGTGAACAAAGAAAACTTTAAGAGAGGAATGCTTACTAAGTCAGGAGAAATACGTACATTTATACACTGATCAAGGAACCGGAAACTTAGTTGGATCTGTGAGTATGCAGTAAAAGTTAAGAAATAACTATACCCTTTTAGCCCAAAATGGAATGATTAGAATTATGCCCTGAAAATGCTATGAAAAATAAACAATCAAACCACTCACAAAAGTATGAATAAGAATTCATAATTCTGAATAATTTTCATAAGCATTATTTGTAATCATAAAAAATTGGGAGAAGCCAAAATGTTCAGCAATAGGGTAACAATTTTAAAAATTGGGAGTATATTAATGCAATGGAATACTATAATGCAATTAAGACTGCCAAGCATGAAAATATGAAGAAATCTAGAAAGATTTTTAATAATGCAAAACAAAAAGAGGGAAGAATAATAAAAGAATACATGCTATGAACATACATGAGAAAACTGAAGCTTGATAAAGATTTAAATGGAGTGACTGAAAAACTTTCCTGACACATTATGCTTTGAAATTAATAAATTTAAATGTAAATATTTATGGGAGATATGATAGAAAAAATAGTGGAAGTTGTTTTCTGACTATTTCAAGATATTAAATTCAGAAAAAGGAACATTAAGCAAGCAAATGTGACAGGAATACAGAATGTATAGAGGCCAGTAGTGTGAAATACATGTAGAAAGTGTAGATACAAGGTGAAGGGCATTACCAGTCAAACATAAAGATCATATAACTGGTAAGATGAAGGAATAGTTCTTTTTCTCAAACCAAAAACTTCAGAAAAAGAAACTACATCTCAGATATAGAATAACCAAAGATGAATCCGCAAGATCAAAAGATAGAAACACCATAGAAAGTTTAAAATAATAATGAAATTGGGTACTTAAAACATTGGATAACCTTAAAAACTCAAGAGCTCATATTCATTTCAAAAGATGAAGTTATAAAAATAGAAAAGAATGAAATTTTAGAATATACTTTATAAAACTGAAAAACAAGGAATTTAGGAACTTGGAGGAAATACTTATCTACAAAATATAAACACTCAAATTAGAATAAAATGAAAAAGAAATCTTAACCAAAATTCCAAAAGTAAAATTGAACATTTCAAAAGGAATTAACAAAGAAAAAAAAATCCCCCGAGCCAGAAACATTCAACAGGTGAATTCTATCAAATATTTGGAGAGCAATTAATACTTACAAATATGCAAATTATTTCCAAATTTAGAAAGAAAACACATTCAGAAAAAAATCATACCTAAACTAAAGGGGGCAAAACAAAGAAAGAAGAGAATCAGTATCACTAAATAATACTTACACATACATTTAAAATAATATCCTAGCAAAAAGAATACAGAGACAAACACAATTTACCATGACCAAATAGTCTAATAATAAGGATTTAAAGATGGTTCCAAATTAGAAAAACATATTGAATAACCATAGGAACATTAAACATACCCCAAATCATATTACATATTGATACAGAAAAAGTCTTTGATGAAGTATAGCACACATCTAAGCTAAAAGTCTTAAATCACATAGAAAGAGAAAGGTCATTTTTATATAAGTGTGTACCTAAAAATAAAATATACACAACTGTAGTGGGGAAAATACTAAATGTCTTCCCATTAAATACGTGATCAAAGCAATGAGGGTCCTTCTCCCTACTGTATTGAGCACAGTTCTACAAATGAATAAAAATATCTGGGAAAAAATTTTCCAAGGCATATTCAAGACATCTAAATTCATTTCCAAATATTCTTTAAAGACATAAGAAAGAGCTTAACTAATTGCAGAAATAGTCATTGTTCAATAGTGGGCCATGCCAATATGATAAAAAGGATATATTAAAACTATATTAATTTGTAGATTTAGTTCAGTACCAAATCAAACTATCAAAACATACAGCTAAGCAAAATATTACATTCATTTGGAGGAATAATCTAGAAAGATTCTTTTTTCAAAGGAAATACTTTTTTCAAAGTACAAATGAAAGCAAAATAACACTTCTAGACCTCAAATCATACTAAAAAGCAGTAACCATAAAAACTACTTAATCCAGATAAAAGATGAGTAGTTGATTGGCTGAACAAATGTGGCATATTAATGTAATAAATATTATGTACCATGAAAAATAATGAACTAGATAGAGTCTGAAAAATCTGGAAATATCTGTATGAAATGATACAGAATAAAGTGAATGATCATGAGAATAATTATAAACTGAGGTTTCTAAAGACCAACAAATTTGAAATATTTAAGAATTCAGATCAATTTAATGACCAATCATTATTTCACTAGAGATGATTATTAACCATGCCTATGCAGAGCTGATGTAGGTACAGAATGAAAACATATTTTCAGACACAAACACAAATTTTTTCTGCTTGACCATTAAATGGGAAGGCAGGGGGTGGGGGTTATGATAATAATGGGGGGAAAAAATGAAGAAATAAAAAAGAAAAGAGAGTGCTAATGAAACACTAAAAATAAACAGAAGAGAACATATGTAGGGTCAAAAGTGGTTGAAACTATGTATTAAATTTAACTTTTTAAAAAAACTGTTTATATATTAGATTTATGGTTTCACATGCACTCGTTTTCCTGCTTTTTTATCTGTAAATGTTCATGTTTGTTGATGACTAAAATTAAGTTAAAATAATAGATATTATTTTAAAAATTAAGCAATCAAACTAAATAATGCCATGTTCAATAATCTGAGAATACAAAGTACCTGGGGAAAGAATTCTTAACTTGACAAAGTCCTGGGAAACTTGGAAAGTTGTATGGCAAAAAACAGCTTTAGTTATACTATCTCACAACATATATCACAGTTAAGTTTCAAATGCAAACTTAACATGAACATAGGAAGTAATCTCAATTAAAAAAATGAATTAAAATGGATGTAGATATCTTTCACAACTAAGACACAAGAAGAATTTTTAACCAAAGGAGAGAGGAGGTCACAAAAGATAAAAATAACAGAATACACAAGTGGCCAAGTGAACGAAGGAGTAAGCATTTATTAAGCACTTACTATGTATACAGAACTGTGCTAAACTCTGGGGACATCAGTACAAAGGATACTCTGCTCTCAAGGAGCTCATATTATAATAGAGGAGACAGAACATAAAAGGAATTGTAGGTACAAATAAAAGAGGATCAGCTTATAATTTTGAGTGACTTTAATGCTAGAGTAGGCTCAGATTATCAGACATGGCAGGGAATCCATGGGAGGAATGGAGTTGGAAACAGCAATAGCAATGGTCACTTATTGTTGGAGACTTGTGCATCTCATGACCTTCTCATCACCAATGCTGTCTTCTGTTTACCTAAAGGCAATAAAACTTCATGGATGCACCCTCGCAAAAACACTGGCATTTAATAGAGGACAGATAAGATGTTAGAGTGACAAAGGCAAGGTGTGGCATTGAGTGCTGGACTGATCACAGACTCATCCTCTGCTAGCTAAATATTTGCATTCAATAAAAGCGGCAATCCTAAGGTAAAATGACTACCAGAAGAATTAATGTCAACAGATTAGAGAGCTTCTCTGAGTGGGAGCAGTTTGTTGCTAACTTGGAGGGAAAGTTGAACCAACACAGCTGGTAACAGTGGAGCAGAAAAGGAGTGGGCAGCTTTCTGAGATTTGGTGTACAGTACTGCATTTGCTCATCTACGTCAGAGCACTCACAAACTAGTTTGACGAAAATGATGGCGAAGTTCAGAAGCTGCTAAATGAAAAGCAAGAATTCCACAGGACATTTTTGTGCTGTCCAGCAGGACAATTCATCCATCTCTAAGAAGGTAGCATTTAATTCCGTTAAAAGTACAAGCAAAGCTCAGAGAGATGAAGGATTCTTGGCTCAGTAAGAAAGCAGAAGAAATTCAGTTTTATGCTGATAGTAACAATCCAAAGTGTTTTATGATGCCCTAAAGGTTCTTTATGGGTCAGTGACCTACGATGCATCTCAATTACAAAGAGCTGATGGAGCCACATTGATTAGTGATAAGGACATGATCCCAGAGAAGTGGGCTGAAAACTTTCATAATGTTCTCAACAGACATTCATCAAACAATGCTGAAGCCACTGACTGTTCAACTCAGGTTGAAGTGAATCCCTCCCTAGCTGACGTTTCAACTGAAGAAGAGGTTTTGAATGCCATTAGGATTCTTTCCTATGGCAAAGCACCTGGTGCTGATTCTATTCTAGCTGAGATTTACAAGATAGGAGGTGCATTGCTCATACAAAAAGTGACTGAAATTTCCCAGGTTATATGGTAAGAGGAGGTTATTCCCCAAGAGTTCAAGGACTCCTCCACTGTCCATCTCAATACAGGTAAGGAAATAGATTGTCCTGTGACAATCACAGTTGGGGTCTCTCAGTCACTGCTGGCAAGATTATTGCCAGAGTCCTCCTTAATAGGCTGACTGTTCACCTGGAAGATGGTCATCTACTTGAGAGCCAGTGTGGTTTTAGAAAGGACCAAGAAACTGCAGATATGGTGTTTGCTGCCCAATAACTCCAGGAGACATGCCAGAAGCAGAACAAAGGTCTGTACATAACGTTTGTAGATCCGACCGAGGTCTTTGATACCGTCAATTGTGAGGGCTTATGGAAAATTAGTCAAAATCTGATTGCCTGAAGAAGTTCATCACTATTGTATGTCAATTTCATGATGGAATGCTTGCCGAGGTTCCGGATAACAGATGAAGCTGTCACGGTTTCTCAGTCACCAATGGAGTAAAACAAAGCTGTGTACTTGCTCCCATGCTTTTCAGCATGATGTTTTCAGTAATACTGTCAAACACCTTCAGTGAGAATGAACATAGCATCAAGGTCAACTACCACACTGATCGTAAATTGAAAAGGCTACAAGCCAAGATCAAAGTGGGGGGAGTATTGATGCATGATTTTTTGTTTGCAGAGGATTGTGCACTCAATGCAGTCCCTGAAGCTGAGATGCAACAAAATATGGACTGATTCTCTGCTGCTTGTGCTAATTTTGGCCTAATAATTAATACCAAGAAAACATGGGCGCTCCATCAGCCAGCACCACACCATCCATATGTAGAACCAACAGTTACAGCAAATGGAGAAGTTTTGAATACTGTGGATAAGTTCACTTACCTTGGTAAGATACTTTCCAGGGAAGTACACGTTGATAATAAGATTGATATATGCATTTGCAGACCTAGCTTTGTGTTTGGCAGGCTCTGAAGAAAAGTGTGGGAGAGAAGAGTAATATTAGACTGACAACTGAAGGTCTACAGAGCTGTTGTGCTGACCTCATTGTTGTATGCCTGTGAAATCTGGACAGTATACCAGTGCCATGCCAGGAAACTGAATCACTTACATTTGAACTGTCTTAGGAAAATTCTGAAGATTACCTGGCAGGATAAGGTACCAGACACTGAGGTCGTTTCTTGAACTAAACCGCCAAGCATTCAAACTCTACTATAGAGAGTGCAACTCTGATGGGCTGGCCATGCGGTTCGAATGCCAAACATACGCCTACCAAAAAGACTATTTTATGGAGAACTCACACAGGTCAAGTGCTCACATGGTAGTTAGGAAAAAGTGATACAAGGACACTCACAAGGTTTCTCTTAAGAACTTTGGAATTGATTGTGTGACATAGGAGACATTGGCACAGGACTGCCCAGCATGGTATGCTCTCATCAGAGAAGGTATTGTGTTCTATGAGCAAAGCAGAAGTGAAGTAACTCAAAAGAAGCACGAGACGTGCAAATTTAAAGAATCCACCCCAAATGTTCACATTAACTATTTATACCCAATCTGTGGTAAAGCATTCCAAGCTTGTATTGGTCTGATCACCCACAGTCACACAGACTATAACTTGACGGTAACATAGTGATATCGTTTTGGTCCTCTTCAAGAACAAAGAACAACCACCAACCAGGTACAAAGAAGATGCAGCAGCAAAGCAGATGGAAATAAATACATCTTATTTAAGTTATTTACACTGATAAATCCCATCAGTTTCTGACACTCCAACAACTTGGGCTGCAAGAACTTTCTTTTTTAAACCTTCAGTAGCAACAGTCCTCACCAGAAGCGGTTGCCAGTTCACACTGGGATGTGTGCTGCCACTGGAGTGGCTCTAAGGCTTATATGTTTGTTACTGAGACCATATAAAAGTTTGTATACTATTTCTAATAAGAGCAATGACAATTAAATCCTGAAGTTTCTATTTTACCAACAAATTTGCAAATATAACAAGAGATGAGAACAGTCCACATCGTGGAGATACAAGTACACTAATACCTTACAGTAGAGTTGTAAAGTAGTTCATCCCTATTATAAAACATTCATGAATTATGATAAAATTTGTGCAAAATGGCCCTATTCTTGACCAAGAATTCCTCTTACGTATATGCCCCAAGGAAGTTAAAGAAATAAAAGTTCCACGTATATTAAAAATCAAAGTGGCACTTTATGTATTTTATTTTCCCCGATTACATGTTAAAACAATTTAAAACATTCATTTAAAAATTTTTTTGAGTTTCAAATTCTATCCCTGTCCTCCTCCCCTTCTTTCTCATTAAGAAGGCAAGCAATTTGATATAGGTTACACATGTGCAGTAAAGCAAAACATATTTCCATATTAATCATGTTGTGAAAGAAAACAAAGACCAAAAAAGAAAAAAAAAACACTCAAGAAAAATAAAGTAAAAAAGTGTAAAGCAACTTTTGTGATAGTGAATAAAAGGAAAGAAGAGGAGGAACTATCAATTAGGGAATGGCTAAATAGTGTTATATGAGTTTAAGCAATGATGAACATGTAGAATTTATAGAAGAAGGTAGAAACACAAAATAAGTTTTTGAACTGATAAAGAGTAAAGTAAGCAGGGCCATGAAACCAATTTATATATTGACTATCTACATCTTATATATCTATGTCTATATATTTATATCTATATCTATCTATCTATCTATCTAAACAGGGGGGGGGAGACAGGGACACAGAGAGAGAGAGAGAGAGAGAGAGAGAGAGAGAGAATTCAATAATGCAAACAGAAAGAACAACAAAATGAAAATGAACAGTGGGCTATAATGGTGACCAAGCTTTGCCTCAGAAAACATTGGGAGATGTCATTTGCAACTATGGCTATAAGAATTCTTAATAAAACAAGGGATATTTTTTATCATAGAAGACAAAATGTACAATTTAATGAGAAAAAAAATGAAAAGCTCTTGCATAAATAAAATTAGTGTTATGTATGTAGAATTAGAAGAGAAAAAGTAAAGAGGGAAATTTTTTTTTTTGCCAAATTTTAATAATAAGGGTCTGATATCTATCAAAGTGATTTTCCTAAACTGAAAATCCAATCCTGTGACCCGCACTCAACAAACTCCAGCATCCTTGTTACTTCTAGGACCTAATATAAATTTCTTCGGCACTTAAAGCTCTTCACAATGTAGTCCCTTCTTATGTTTCCAATCTATGTTCTCTAACCTCCAGTCAATGTCCTACTTTCTTACACATAGCATCCCATCTGTCATCTGTACCTTTCCACTGGCTCTCTTTTACTCACCTACACTTTCTGGATTCCCTGAATTCCTTCAGAACTTGGATCAGATAATTTTACGTAAATTCTTTTTACGTGAATTTTACATGAAGTCTTTCCTGATATCACCTTCCAGCCACTAGTGCCCCTTCTCTTAAAATGACTTAGTATTCATTTTATATATATTCTGTACATATTTTAATGTATATATATCCACATGCATACCCATGTAGACATATGCTGTCTCCTCCATTAAAAGTTAAGCCCCTTGAAGACTGGGGCAATTTTACTTCTTTCCTTGTATACTCAGCGCCTAGAATTTATATGAAAATAAAAAGATAATAACTATTTTCCAAAAGATAAGTGGTCAAAAGATATTAACAGGTAGTCTCAAAGAAAGACAAAATATTAATGGCCAGATTAAAAAAAAATGCCCCAACTCACTAATAATAAAAAAATGCAATTAAACATGAGGTTTCAACTTAAACACTAGAATATAAGTTTCAACTTATACATTAGAAAGAGAAAAGTACGAAAAAAAATGACAATCATTTGAGTTGTTGAAGGAAGAAAGGCACCATTTGGGATGCACCACTTGGAACTACAGCTCCAAAGTCATTAAACTATTCATATCCTTTGTCTTAGTGATACGACCAATATACACATATCCCCAAAAGATCAAAGACACAGAGAAAACATTTATATGCACAGAAACATTTACATCAGGTCTTTTTGTTGTATCAAGAAAATGGACATAAAATTGGATAGCCATCAAAGAATGGCTAAACAAATTGTGGTATATGAATATAACAGAATAATTATTATACCAATAGGTTCCTGTCCAGGATGCTAAAATTATTCTGGTCTTCAGGGTTGTAATTGTGAATGTACCCCTGATTTCTTACTGTCTCTCACACCATATATCCAGTCAGTGGCCAAATCCTGACATTTTACCTTAACAATAAATCTCCCATATGACTTGTTCTCACAACTCATTCAGCCATCACATGGGTTCAGGTGCTTATCATCTCTCTCCTAGACTACTGTAATGGCTTATTAACTGGTCTGCTTTCCTCAAATTTCTCACTCCAGTCCATTCTATAGCTATAGCTGTCAGTGACTATCCTAAAGCATAGATGTGACCATGTCACTCCCTTACTCAATAGACTCCATTGGCTCCCTATTGCCTCTATCTTTTATTTATTCTCTTTATAACTGGTATGTACTTAAGCATTTGTCTTCCTGGTAGGACTTAAGCTAGAGAGCATGGACTGTTTCATCCCTTGTATCTGTATTGTTATTTCCTACCATTGTGCATGGTAAAAGAGAAGGAAATGAGTTTCATTATGTGATTTCCAGGGTCAAGACTCATCACTGTAATTAATCTGATGTCATCTGGCTTTTAGCAGTACAAGGTGGCATAGTGCAAGAGTGCTAGATGTAGAATCAAGATGACCTGAGTTCAGGGGCAACTAGGTGGCACAGTGGATAGAGCACCAGCCCTGGATTCAGGACCCTAGTTCAAATCTGGCCTCAGACACATAACACTTACTAGCTGTGTGACCCTGGGCAAGTCAGTTAACCCCATTGCCTAGGGCCCCCCCCCCCAAAAAGACAAGATGACCCGAGTTCAAATTCTAACTCAGACACATCTTAGTTGTACGACCCTGGGCTTACACTTACCTTCTTTCATTCTCAGTTTCCTCACCTATAAAATGGGGAAAATAGTACCTACTTCAAAGCACTGTTGTGAGAATAAAATGAAGTAAATGCAAAGCCCTTTGTAAACATTAAAGGTATCAATTAGCAATTATTATGATGTTGTTATACAGTACAGACAGAAGATCACAGGATCACAAATCTGGAGCTAGAATGTGCCTCAGAGTAATTTAGTTTATCTCCTGTTGCCTCATTTCACAAATGAGAGTAAGGAATTTGCCTGAGGTCATGTAGGGAGAAAGCATGGGATTTTTAACAGTCATCTTAGCTGGAGTCAGGATTTTTTCTACTATGCTGTGCTGCCTTCCATAAATTTTGTTAAGTTGTTCACATTATTCTATCTCTTTTAATCTACATCAGTTCATGCACATCTTTCCATGATTCTACAAATTGTACACATTCAATGCTTTTACTTAACACAGAAATATGTATAATTTTGCATGGTCATTTGCTATACTATTCCACACTTTATTTCTAGTTTTTTTTTCTTATCAGAAAAAGTACAGATATGAATGGTGTGTGTGTGTGTGTGTGTGTGTGTGTGAGAGAGAGAGTGTTTGTGTATGTGTGTGTGTGTGTGTAATTCAGAAAAACAAACACATCCATGTCTAACAGTATTTAGAATATTCCACATCCATGGTGCCTTATCTCTGCAAAAAAAGGGAACAAAGTAAATTTTCTCATCTCTTCTTCAGACCCAAGTTAGTCCATCATAACTGTGCAGCACTCAGATTTTTTAAAAAATTATTTCCATTCACATTGTTTTAGTCATTCTATTTATTGTTTTGCTGTTTTTGTGCACTTCGCTCTGCAGCAAGATGCCAACTTCTCTCCTCAGATTGGGTGTTTCATAGGCCGATGTCAAAAATATGAAAGAGTCCAACACAGTTTTCACAACAGAGATTATTTCGTTCAACAATCTGTGGAGTACTGAATATACAGGTATTAGAGAAACATATTTGTCAAAGGGGCTCACTAGTTCAAACAAATTCCTAATGACAGAAGGGATAAAGTGGATGGAGAGATCTACTGGATTATATTTGGGTTTCTATGATGATGAACTGTGGCCATAAAAGTCTTTCTTTTATCATTATTCTCCCAGTGATCCAATATGCATGCAAATCCCGGAGCAACACATCTAAGGAGTAAAATAACAATAACTCCACAAGAAAACGTAAGGGTACGTGGTAAACAAATAGATTCTGGTACAGAGGCATGAAAGGAACAAACTAAAAGACATTAACATGGGCATGTATGTCTAGAAAAGAGTTGGGAGCCTGCTGTTAAGATGGCAACGAGAGTAGTTGTAGCCTGACAATAAGAATAACCACAGAGAAACAGAAATAAGCTCTTCCATCCAGTCTAAAAATGCATAAAAAGCCATCCAGGAGCCAAAGACTGGTTAAAAACGTGCATAAGGGAAGCTAGTGCTTATTCCAGTAAGCAGGCCATAAATATGGAAGGTGGGAAAGAGGCAAAAACAGAGAAATCACTTCAGATTAATGGGCTGGCAGATAAAGGCTTGAAGAATCCAGCATGAACTCCAATGAACAAGCCAGAAGGCAGAGGCTGGGAGAGGAGTCATATGAGGAAAGCCAATGCTACCTCTGGCAAGCAGATCTAAAGCATCTTGAAACAGGGGGTCACTAGGTAGTGTAAGCCCCAAGAATTAGCACCCTAAAACCAGACTTGAATCCTTGTTTGTAAGAACCAAAGCTGGGACAAAATCAAGACTCATAAGTCACTGAGTGGGAAGAAGGCATAACCATGGATTTCACATAACACTGGGAGGTACAGAAGGAGATAGGAACAATTCATGACTGGATGCGAACACCAGTGCGATCTAAAATAGAAACTCCCAAATGGTGACTGCATGATGAAAAAAGAGACAGAGACCTCCTGAGGCACTGAGATCCAATAGCTGATCATCAGAAGACTGACACAAAAGATAGATTGAGGATAAGGGTGTGACCTAATGCCAGCCACCCCATTTAGGTTAACAGAAAAAGCAGCTTCAAGACTACAGAAAGTACAGGGTGAAAGAAGGCATGCCTAAATCATCTAACGGTATCAGAACATAAGCACAATGGCTCAATCTAAGTTAGAAATGAGTAAACAGAAGAAAACATTGAAGCCAATGAAGAGACACTATGGTTTGGTTAACAGAAGCCCAACAGATAAAGAAAATAAACCTGTAATAATTACAAGCAAAGCCTCAAAGGAAAAAAAAATTGTTTTGACTAGAAGGACTGTAAGAGTGACTACAAGACATTATAAAAAATAATTATAAATGTAATGTGGATTTATGGGGTAAAAATTGAAAAGAGAAAAAATAAGTTACAATGAAAAAGCTAACCCAAGTGGTAGATTCAATGAAAAACAGAAGTGAACAATCTGAAATCAGTGTTTCCATGAAACAATAAGGAATATTAGAACAAAATTCAAAGATTAAAAAAGAAGAAAGGAAAGGTAAGTAGCCAAGAACACAAATAAGGAAAACAGGCAAAGGAGAGATAAATTTAAGAAGCACCAGATTCTCTAAAAACTACGTCCAAACAAACAAACAAACGAACAACAACAACAACAAAAAACCCTAGGTATTCTATTTCAATAAATTATAAAGAATATTACCCAAATATATTAGAAAAAAGTGCAAAGTAAAAATAGAAAGACTCCAGAATTTGTCTCCTAAAAGAAATTCCCAAAGAAAACATTCAGAATGTCATAGTTAAAATTGAAAGCTTCCAAGTTTAAAAAAAAAAATGTTGCAAGCAGCCAATAAGCCAGATAAATGCTTTTATCGGAAAAAATTAAAGAAACTGGATTATGTATAAATAAAACAGAGAGAATGAAATAATACCAATGCCTAAGAAATACGCATCACATGCTAGAGCATCTAAGTATTTGAAGGCAAAGTTAAGGGAATTATAGGAAAAATAGAAAAGAAAAACCACGATAGCTGAAGAACTTAGTCTCCTTCAGAGTTAGACAAATCTAACAAGTAGTAGAAGTTAAGGATCTGAATGAGATTTTAGTAAGTTAGTTATCATAGATCTCAGGTAATTAATTAATAGAAAAGAGGATACTGTTCCTTATCATATATATTCCTTGTGTGGGTGAGTGAAGACCATTACAAAATTGTTCAGCATTGCCATTATTATTATTGCCATTATTACTCATGCTAGTATAGTAACAGGACAAGAAAAAAATGAGTGAATAAGCATAACCAAAAAAAAATTTCTCCATGTGTACATCTGTTTTGCTTGAATAAGCTTATCTGCTGTAAGAGATTTGTGTGTACGTGTTTATGTGAGGAGGAGAGAAAGGCTATTGGAGACGCGAGCTATAATGATGCTAAAATAAAAGAAAAAAATAAGTGTGTCAATGAATCATCATAAAGAGTAGAAGAATTTCAAAAGGGAATACGAACCAGCAAGTTGGAACTACTGTATTAATTCAATAGATAAAAAAATGAAAATCAAATTTAAAAGTTACAAGCACTAAACAGTAGAGGAGATTGATGATTTCATATGCAGTACTATCTTTATGTTCTTCTTTGTATATTTGTCAAGTTCTTGAGAAAAAGGAATCTTTATTTAAAACAAAAGAATAGGTAGCGGGTCTCTAACACAACATTCCAAGGGGTACAAGAAAGGATACTTTAAAACATTTCTTAGTTTACTTGAAATAAATCTATTAATGATTTTAAAAATTTGATCTAAAATTCATATCTATATTTATTTTATGTCAAGTGCATGAATTATGGTGAAGTCAACAAATAGTAATACGCAAACAGATTGGTTTTTAGATATAAGAAACGTAGTTTTCTAACTCTGACTCAGTTTAACAAGTATCTTATGCATCTGCTTGAATCACATAACTCAAAGTACCACTAATACTAAATAATGATTCAATGGTCAACTCTTTATTATCCACATGTTTAAGTAAGTTTTCAAAATTAAAGTAATATGGCCTCTGATCTGTTATAAAGTTTCTTGACAATTTGAAATGCAAGAGCTGATATTTTAAAAATGTTATGGGGGAGTCCTTAACTCCGGTCCAAAATGGCTGCCTGAATGGACACAAGGCAACTGAGCTCCCACATACATTCTCTAGTAAAGCTCTAAATCCTGTAACAGAGCAAATAATCAAGAAATACAATGGGAAATTATAGTGACTTTCATACCAGAGCTGTATAAAAAGCAGAGCCAGCAAGAAAACTGTTAAGATGGTAGTCTACCAGCAAGACCAGAGATAGACCAGGGACAAACACTATTCTGCCAAGTCCTGAAGCTAGAGACTTCAAGAAAAACCCCACAGTGTTCAGAAACCTGCAATGGGGAACCTTGAAAATAAACTTGAGTGGTAACAGTGAGGCCCAAAGCAGCAGCACTCAGATGTGGAAACCCTAGGATCAGAGATTCAGATGTCTATAGCACTTGGTTTTACAGAGACAGAGGAGTCTGAAGATCCAGTGCTCTGAACCTCAAAAAATCCAGGGACGTGGATCCTAGGGTGTGGAGGTCAGCATGAATCCAAATGACCCAGGTCAAGAACAAGGAATTACTGCCTCACTTAAAAGGGAAGAAGCGGGTGGAACGTGGCCCTGGGGAAAAAAAAAAAGGAAAAAAGCCACAATTCAGGGACTAGGTTGGAAAGGTCAATAATATGAAGACATCAATGATTATAAAGAATTACTGTAAATTCAAAGATATCCAAAAATACAATTAGAAGGAAAGAGTAACTCTTTAAAAACTGCAAAGAAGAGATTCAACAGAAAAAGAAATTTTTTTTTACAGGACTACATACAGACAAAGAATAAAGAAAAAATGAGATTAAAAAAGGAAATAAAAGCTCGAAGAAAGTAAATGGAAGGAGAATAAATACATTAGAACAGAAAGCGGGGAGGGGGGGAAGAGAACCCTTGGGTTTGACTCAGGGCCACCCTAGATTTGTAATCTGGTAAATCAGATTGAAAGTTACTGGGAAATGCTTAACAAAATAAATAATAATACAACACAGCACACATAATGTTCATTTGTGGTCTTCTAAATCATTATGTGGCTGGCAGAGATCCATTTCTATTTGAGTTTGATATCATGAGTCTGTGGTCTTAAAAAAATATGATGGATATGATTAGAATGAACGGAAACTACTGGTTGTCATTCAGATGAGCAAAATCACTGAAATTAGCAAAAGGGCAGCAAAAGTTCAAATCCTCTACCATTTCTCTTTCCTTAAGTCTGTAGCTAGTAGGCATTTCTCCATTATTTCTCCATTTCTTTATGCTACTTCTAATTTTTGATTCACTTCATATAAAACTCTGATGGATCATAACTTCTTAGGACTTCACGTCTGTTAATTGATTGCAGACAGGTGGAATGCAATGGAGAAAGCCAACAAATGGCTGAGAATACAAAAAGTAAATACACAGAGGTTTACACTTTGATCCAAAATGCTAGGGCTTCCTTCTCCACCCCCTCCTTAGTTGGAGCCTAAACTGAATGTTACTGATGTTGATTTCATCCAAAATTAAAATTATAAAAGATATTTTGCTTTTATTAGTTATTATTATAAGCTCCAAACAAAGTGAGTGAGACAAACCATGCGACTCTCAACCATTAATCCCTAGTAGATTAAGTCATGAGTAAGCAAGATTCAGGTAGATTAGAGTGACTGACATTTCAATGAAGTTTCTGGCCAACAGAATTTGTGGCAGAGCAAAGGTACGAACTAAAAGAAGGTCATGACAATTGAGTCAAGTGATGTGAAGAGAAATGTATGGTCTGTGAAGGCTGGCACTCAGGTGCTTGTTACCCACAATTCCAAAGGGCGTGGGCTACTTCTTCACCTGTACAACCAAACTATCCTACAGTGTTGCATATTTCACTGTTGATTATTTTAAGATAAAAAGCAGAAGGTTGACTTCCAGGTTTCTATATGCCTTACAGTATACATTACAATCCAAGTGAGCTATTAATAAATGTGTATAAAATCAGAATGCATCTATTCCTTAGCATACTGTAAATGATGACATTACTCAAGCAGGTCTCAGATTATAAATCAAGATCAAATTAACACTCTGTTGGAATTTTGCTCCAAAATAAGTTGATCTAAAAATTGATAAGTGTTTGCTCAAATTAAAAAAAAGCCCGTCAAGATTACCTTATTCTTTATTGTTCTTGATACTGAAATTCTCTAACATAATTATATTCATCTTTGAATTTTTAAAATTAAAATGCTGTTTAAGTAGTCATAATTCCAAATTCTGATAGGGGAAAAAATGTTACTTCTTGATGGGAAATTTGATCAAAACAACTACTTATTTCAAGAGTTGTTATGGATATTACTTCTATTACTTTCACTAGTTCAATAACCCAAGGAGATTTTTCATCAACTTTTAAATAACTCAAATCTACTAAGATTATGTCATGGATAGTTACAAGTAACTTTATGGTACAAATATAATCAAATAAATATGTCAAGAGTTAAATGACTCAACTAATATCAATGATGAAGCAAGAAATAGAACTCTACATTTGACTCTCACTCTAGTACACTAAATCACTACATAAAACTGTCTTCTAAAATATGAGGTTAAGTATCAACCTGGAAATGATTAAAATCAGAAAAACTCTTTTAAAGATGCTAAAAATCTCCAGTTAGATTTTTTGCTTTCTTTTTATGTAATCAAAGATGTAGAGAAAAGTAACAGTTTTGATTTATCAAACTAATTCAAATGAAAAAATGTCTTGGAATGTTTTTCATTGCAAACTATAGAATAATGACCAAGTATTAGACTTATCTTAGAATGTTGCACTTAGCCTTTTTTGTGTTAAAAAAGAAAAAGATATCCTAAACAAACACATACTATGAATTTCTACTTTACTTGATTTTTTCATGTATTCTTTCATCTTAGCACCATATTTTATAGGACTGCTCTAACAGCCTTCTTACTTGTCAAGAATCAAGCACACACAATGGTTGACATAATATGAGTAATAAGGTATCAGCTTGACTTCTCTCAATGTTCTTTCCTACATCTAAATTTTTAAAAACTTAATTTAATTTAATTTTTTGTTCCAAATTCTCTTCTGCCCACCAACTCCTCCTCTATTCATTGAGAATGTAAGGAAAAAAATTACAAATATGCACAGTCACGCAAAACAAATTCCCACAGTAGCTATGTATGGCAAAGACTAATATAAAAATACTAAAATGAAGTCACTGCACAAATCTTCATTTAAAAGTCATAATCTTAAGTCTGATACTATACCAAGCCCAGAAAGTTTAAAATTAACATAGCATTTTAATCATAATTTAAAAAACGAAACCTTGTAAACATTTTATGCTTTAGAAACAAAAAATGAAGTAAAAGAAAAAATATGGAAGACTTTAGTGAAAACTCATGACTACTCAGATCCTAGCAAAGAGAAATATCAGTAGAAATAATCAGAGTAAAAAGACTCTAAAGTCTTGCAGTATGCTATTGATAGCAGTATAAAGATATGGTTATTTTACTTCAGGTGGCCTAGAAATTTTCAGGGTGAAAAACAGGAATAAGGGTTGTATACTAATCTGTAGCCAGATATTTAAGGAAACCCTACCACATAAACTCATTTGCTTCTCTGCTTGGTATTCTTATTTTGTTTTCCTCCTAGTACCCTATTAATTTCTTTTGAAAGTCTAACTTTGCCCAGATGAATGAAAACTAGGGAAAGAAAAATGAAGGAACACCGCAATTTAATCTTATTCTTCTTGGTTGGGTGTTTTTTCTTCCTGATAGGCATTTTCTGGGAAATTGTTTTTGGAATCAAAGCTGTTGAATTTATCCAGTAGAGGAGTTTCAACTTAAACCAAGGGGAAACCATGGCTATTCAGAGAAAGAACCTTGTTTCCTCAGGTACTAATGGAGTAGAGAGAAATAGACCTGGCACTATTGTATGGAGATTTGGAGAAACGGATTGAAATTGCAAAGGAGAATGACCCAAAGGATTGGGCAGCAAGAAGAATTGAAATAAGAAAGTCTGCAAGGCACTGAACAAATATTTTATGCTGATTCAAGTTTAACTGCCATTCTAAAACTAAAAATTGACGTTACCCACATGCTAAAATATTTTCCTTGTTGCATCTGAAAAAAAAAATTCTCAGCCTAGCATTTAAGGCCATCTACTTTTTAAATCAAATTTCATAATACTCTCCTGCATGAACCTTCCGGTCAAAGGGGCCTGCTTTGATTCAAAAAAATTCCCTCTAAATTATTTTGTATATATTTGACATAAACTTATTTATGCACATATCACATCCCTAAGTAGAACATAAGAAGTTCCTTGAGGGAAAGTATTATTTCAATTCTGTACCCCTCTTAATTGTATAGTGGATAGATGTTGGACTTGGAGCCAAGAAGACTGAGGTCTTCCTGGTCAAACAATTACTAACAATGTTACTCTGGGGAAGTCACTTACCTTCCTTGGGGTTATTTCCTCATCTGTAAAACGAGGATTACATTCAGGCTTTAAGTTCCCTTCCAGCCTCTCCAGCCTCGCACCTAAACTTTATCATCTGGTTCTAAAGCTTCTAGAAACATACACCTCATTACTTCACTAAATGCACTTTAGACTAAAGCCACTTTAAGAATCCTAAAGCTGTATAGATGCTGTGACCAGGAAGAGCCTTGTGAACAACTTAAGCCTAAAATTTTAGTCCTTTGCTTACTCCAAGACAGTAACTTCTGATATAAGATAAGATGCCTGACTTAGGAGAGCTCTTTAAGGTCAGAACAAGGCTTCATTATTTTAACCTTGTTAAACCATTTTTTAATGGTTTGGTTTTTTAATTTTTTTAAATTTTTGGTTAGGAATGTTTTATTTTACCTTAAAAATTTCCCCCCATTTATGAACACTTATTTTCTCTCCCTTCCTATCCCTTTGTTGAATTAAAAAAAAAACACAAAACCCAAATGAAAAAACCCCAATAACAATTATGGATGGTCACGCAAAATAACTTCCCATATTGGCTATATCTAAAATGTATGTTGTATTCTTTATGGAGTCCATTACCTCTCTGTCAGGGAAGTAGCAATCTTAAGCACCAGTCTTGAAATATGGGTCATTTCACTGATCAGAGTTCTTAGGTCTTTAAAAATTGTTTCTCTTTACAACGTTGCTGTGATTGAAGAAACTATTCTGGTTCTGCTCACTTTACTCTTTATCTGTTCATACAAGGCTTTCCCTGGTTTCTCAGGGAAATAATATTTCCTAGGGAACTAATAAGACCTTATTCACACCTGAACAAGATTGTTGTGAGATTCAAATGAGATTATGTAAAGTGATTTGCAAAGCTTATAAGAACTATATAATGGCAGATGTTGTTACACAATATATAAATTACCAGAGGAGGAAGCTAATAAATCCTCCTTAACTCAACCCTATTTTCAGTGATTCTCTAACATATCCTGCCAAACAGCTAAATTCACTTAACACATCTTATGAAACCCCAAAGAATCTTAACTGCAGCCTCATTATTTCATGAAATGGCTAAACTGGGGCAAATTCTCAATGCAGACTATCAAAATCTCTTCTTTATATGCACCAATTATGAGGGCACTCAGAGAATTCATCTCATCATTTCCCACCTGGATAAACTCCTGGATTTCACGATCTCTAAAAAAGCCTCATCATTCTGCAAGATGAAGCCAACTCCAAAACACACACACACACCTCAGCACTCCTTACTACTGGAAGCCCTCCCTCCCTCTGACTGGAGAGAGTAGAGGTTGGACACAGAAGAGCTCCTCCCTAATCCTCTACAATCTATAAGGAGAGCATGCAAGAAACCAACCTCCTTATTTCCTACTCAGTTGACCTCTTGAATATCACAATCTCCAGAAACTTATCATTCTGAAGATGAAAGCCACACCAAGTATCTTCCCCTGCTCCTGAGTTCCTTTATATGTGATGTCTTTCCCCATTAGAATGTAAGCTACTTGAGAGCAGAGACTGTCTTATACCTTTCTTTGTATCCCCGTTGTAGTGCCTGGCATATAGTAGGCATTTAATAAATGTCTGCTTACCATTGACTATTGACTAATCATTCAAAAGGCATATATTAAGGGCCTACAATATGCCAGGTGTAGTGCTAGATGTTGGAGATAAAAATACAAAGGTGAGAATTTCCTATAGAAATCTGCATTCTGTTGTGATAAATTCATAATTAAGTCCATACAGGATATACTCAAGACTCAAATGTATCTGTGGTATCATTCATTTGGAAGATCCTTTCAACTATAAAGACTGAAACTCCATCAATAGAGAGCTTCCTATAAATTTGTCCCAGAAATCCTCCCCAATGTAGTGGAGGTTGTCCTCTCTTTCTGCTATCACAGCAGTGTGAGCAGAGCAATCTAGCTATTTATCATTCCTTGCCTTCACCATCTAACATCCAGTTTCTTCTTCCTTTCATAAAATTCTTTGATGACGTTCCGATTATTGTTGGGGGAACCACTATCTTTCCAATTACCCAAGCTCACAATCTAGATGTCATTCTCACCCCCTCATTCTCTTTCATCACCCCATATCTAATCTGTTGCCAAGTACTGCTGATTTTACCTTCGTAACATCTCTCTTCTCTGACAATGCTGCCACGCTAGTGCAGGCTCTCATCATCTCATGCCCAGGATGTTGCAAAAACCTGTAGGCTGGTCTCCCTGCCTCACGTCTCTTCCCACTCCAGTTCATCTTGCATTTACTATCAATTTAATCCTCCTAAAGCAGAGATCTCATCATGACACTACCACTCTATTCAATAAACTCCAACAGTTCCCTATCACGTCCACAGTAACATTAGAAAATCCTGGATGGCACTGAAAGTCCTTCACTATCAGATTTCTTTTTTAATTAATTTATTTTTAGTTTTCAAAAATCACTTCCATAAGCTTTAAAAAATTTTTTTGCATCAATATTCATTAATTTATTTTTAGCTTTCAACATTCACTTCCACAAGATTTTAAGTTCCAAAATTTCTCCCCATCTCATCCCTCCCCACCCCAAGATTTAAGTTCCAAATTTTCTCCCCATTTCCTCCCTTCCCCACCCCAAAATGGCGTTCATTCTGCATCCTCTAATCTGCCCTCCCTTCTATCACCCCACCCCTTTTCTCTTATCCCCTTCCCCTTCTATTTTCCTGTAAGGCAGGATAGATTTCTATACCCCATTGCCTGTATATCTTATTTCCCCTTTGCATGTGAAAACAATTTTTAACATTTATTTTCAAAACTTTGGGTTCCAAATTTTCTCCCTTCCTCCTTCCCCACCCACCCTCATTGAGAAGGCAAGCAATTCGATACAGGTTATACATGTGTAGTCATGCAAAACACTTCCATAGTAGTCATGTTGTGAGAAAAAAAACAAACTATATTTCCCTTCATACTATCCCGCTCCCAGTTTATTCTATTCTCTCTTTTGACCCTGTCCCTCCTCAGAAGGGTTTGCTTCTGACTACCACCTTCCCTAATCTGCCCTTCCTTCTATCATCCTCCCACTCTTTTATCCCCTTCCCCCTAATTTCCTATAGGGTAGGATAGATTTCCATACTCAAATGAGAGTGTATGTTATTCTCTCTTTAAGCCAAATTCAGTGAGAATAAGATTCCCTCATTCCCTCTAACCTTCCCCACTTCCCCTCCACTGAAAGAGCTTTTTCTTGTCTATTTTATGAGATAATTTACCCCATTCTACTTCTCCCTTTCTCCTTCTCTCAGTATAATCCTCTCTCACCCCTTAATTTTAATTTTTAGATATCACCCCTTCATCTTCAACTCACCCTGTGCCATCTATCTATCTGTCTATCAATATATATAATTTTTTTTCCCCTCCAACTACCCTAATACTGACAAAGGTCTCATGAGTTACAAATATCATCTTTCCACATAGAAACGTAAATAGTTCAACTTTAGTAAGTCCCTTATGATTTCTCTTTCCTGTTTACCTTTTCATGCTTCTCTTGAGTCTTGTATTTGAAAGTCAAATTTTCTATTCAGCTCTGGTCTTTTCATCAAGAATGCTTAAAAGTCCTCTATTTCACTGAATTTCCATTTTTTCCCCTGAAGGTTTTTACTCAGTTTTGCTGGGTAGGTGATTCTTGGTTGTAATCCTATCTCCTTTGCCCTCAGGAATCTTATATTCCAAGTCCTCCAGTCCCTTAATGTAGAAGCTGCTAAATCTTGTGTTATCCTGATTGTGTTTCCACAATACTTGAATTGTTTCTTTCTGGCTGCTTGTGATATTTTCTCCTTGACGTGGGAACTCTGGAATTTGGCTACAATATTCCTAGGAGTTTTCCTTTGGGGATCTCTTTTATGAGGGTTTTGGTGGATTCTTTCAATTTCTACTTTGTCCTCTGGTTCTAAAATGTCAGGACAGTTTTCCTTGATAATTTCTTGAAAGATGATGACTAAGCTCTTTTTTTAATCATGGCTTTTAGATAGTCCAATAATTTTTTCTTTATTTGGTTTGACAATGGGGTTAAGTGACTTGCCCAGGGTCACACAGCTAGTAAGTGTTATGTGTCTGAGGCCAGATTTGAACTCACGTCTTCCTGAATCCAAGGCTAGTGCTCTATCCACTGCACCACCTAGCTGCCCCTAGTCCAATAATTTTTAAATTATCTCTCCTTGATCTGTTTTCCAGGTCAGTTGTTTTTCCAGTGAGATATTTCACATTGTCTTCTATTTTTTCTTTCTTTTGGTTTTGTTTTACAATGTCTTGATTTCTCATAAAGTCACTGGCTTCCATTTGCTCCATTCTAATTTTTAAGGAAATATTTTCTTCAGTGAGCTTTTGGACTTCTTTTTCATTTGGCCAATTTTGCTTTTTAAGTCATTCTTGTTCTCATCGACTTTTTGGACCTCTTTTGCCATTTGGGTTAGTCTATTTTTTAAGGTTTTATTTTCTTCAGCATTTTTTTGGGGGGTCTCTGTTAGCAAGCTGTTGACTTGTTTTTCATGATTTTCTTGCATCACTCTCATTTCTCTTCCCAGTTTTTCCTCTACTTCTCTTATTTGCTTCTCAAAATCCTTTTTGAGCTCTTCCATGGCCTGGGACCAATTCATATTTTTCTTGGAGGCTTTGGATGAAAGAGCTTTGACTTTATTGTCTTCTTCTGTTTGTGTGTTTTGATCTTCTTTGTCACCAAAGAACGATTCTACGGTCTGACTTTTTTTGCACAGTTTGCTTATGTTTCCAGCCAATTACTTGACTTTTAAACTCCTTGTTAAGGTAGGGGTCTGCTTCCAGTGTGGAGAATGTACTGTCCCAAGCTTCGAGGGTTTCGTGCATCTCTTTTCAGAGATATTTCTAGGGACCTTAAGATTTTCAGTTCTTCCAAAGTGGTACGATAAGAGGCGAGGTGCTTACTCCTTTCCTGACCTTTGCTCTGGTCTATGAGTGACCACAAGCACTCTTTTCTGTCTTGGAACTGTGAGGAGGATTCCCTCTCCAACACCACTACAAGCTCCACCATGCCAGCGCTGCTCCTCGTCCCAGGACCACCACCTATAACTGTGACCCAGATCCAAGCATGGGCAAAGCCAGAGAATCCTGCCTTAGCACCAACAAAGAGATCCCTGCAATCCTACTCTGATCAGCCACTTGATTCCCCCTCAGTTTGTGGACCGAGAGCTTTGGAAGCAGTCATCTCCCTCAGATTGTGCAGGGACCGAGTACCTCTCTCACCGGGGTCTGACAGACTTTTCCTACTGACTTTCTAAGTCGTCTTTGGTGTTTGTGGGTTGAGAAGTCTGGAAACTCCCACAGCTGCTGGTGATTCAGTCCCCTGAGGCCTGCTCAAGGTTCGCTGAGGTCTGGTCTTTGCCTGCATGCCCACGCTGAATAGCGCTCCTCTCTCAGCCTGACACAACAGCCCTTTCCAATCAACCATCCAGGTTGTCTTGGGCTAGAAATTTGTTTCACTCTGTCTTTTTCTGGATTCTGCTGCTTTAGAGTTTGTTTAGAGCCATTTTTTACAGATATTTGGAGGAGTTTGGGGAGAGCTCAAGCAAGTCACTGCTTTTGCTCTGCCATCCCATAAGCTTCTGGGTTTTAAATTTTTCTCTCCTTCCCTGTCTCCCTCCCCAAGCCTGGTTATCCCCTATTTCTGAAATACTCTCCCTTCCTCTTCTCTGAATTCTGGTTTCAAGTCTCAGCTAAAATCTCATCTTCTATGAGAAGCCTTTCCTGAATCCCAAACCCATCTCCCCCGATATCAGTTCTTTATTTTATTATCTCCAATTAATCCTGTATATACTTTGTTAGATATAATTATTTTCATGTTGTTTCCCGCCATTAGACCACGAGCTCCTTGTATACAGGAGGTATCTTTTGCCTTTCTATGTAACCTCAGCACTTGGCAAGTACTTGAAATACAGCAGGCATTTGATAAATACTTACTGATTAAGCGATAAATCTGTCACTCCTGTTCTCTGAAGCTCATCATTGCCATATGTTATAGACTCTTCCTATTCACTACTGCTTTGTATGTGATATTCATTTTTAAATCTTCTGAGACTGGAGAATTCCATATTTTGCTTTCACAGAACAACAGGAATAAAAGACTGGTTATAATAAAAGATTAGGATTTTATTTTCATGGGGTCGTTGTAGGAGTTCTGGAAGGTAATGAAGGCAATCTGGATCAACTTCTTCCTTTTCAACTCTGGGCCCAACTCATTATCCATCTGTATACTCAGCGCCAGAAATGTATTCCAATAGATAAGCTCTCTAGGTTGTCCAACCAATGCATGTTATTTCCCCAGGTTGTAACCTGGGAAACTGACATTCATTATCCAACTGTTTCCTGTGTGGACAGTAAAGCCAAACACTTCGGAGTGATTACAAATTTCATCCAGAAGGCTCTGCAACATTGTATAGTTAGTTTGATGCAACCAGCACAAATAATGCCATTCACAAACAGAAGCAGCTTGAGGACCGTGTCATCCTCAAGGAATCACTCTTCAACTAGAACTCTGCATTGAATTTCTTCCATGACAGTGACAAACAGCAGTGGCATATATATATATCTCCCTCTAAGCTTTATCTGAAGTTTATGATTAGAGGGCTGTTGAATGCAGTCATTTCAATATTAGATCTTTAGAAGAATCTTGACGGATTTCAACATGTGGCTGGGAAAAAGAGCCTGTAAAGTGGCTTTGTACTCTTATTGAATGAAATGTTCTCTCCCTTTCTCCAAAACTGAACAACAAAAAAGAACAGTGGGCTCTTATATTCTTTATAGTTTCTAGTTATCGGTGAAATGGTAAAGATGTGGTTCACTGGTGTATATCACCTGAAAGAACCTGACTGTTCTCTACTAATACTCTCATTGATGACATTCTTAATTTGTGTATAGACAACTCTTATAAAGATTTTGTACAGACAGGAAAATAAGCATAAAGGTTGACAGTAACTGATGCTTTCTTGGTCTCCTCTTTTTGGCATTAATATGGTTGCAAGATTTTTTCCTATGCACTAATTATCTTCCCTTTCTGTTAAACAGCTTATAAATTCCTCAATACTATTACAAATGTGTCACCTCCCTCAATGATATCCTCCATATATACTTAGTTTAATCAGATGATTTTTCCATCCTTGTTCAGTTTAGTGCCACACATTTAGAACTGTGATATTAGGATCAGGGTTTGATAGTTCCACTGTCATTGATGGGGAAAAGCTATGAAATTTTATGACTTTTATTTTTTTTCTCTTTTTAGTTCTTTCATTTTCATTTTTAAATGTCCATGGGATGACTCTACATAGGGGGATATCTTGCCAAACTTATTTTGAGCTGATTTTAGTCTATGCTACTTCTCTCTTCTTTATGAGATGATATTTCTCATAGTTCTTCATTTTTTGCTGTAGAAGTTTACAAATGAGTTTATATTCTTACCTGGTATTGCCTTTGGTAACTATTTCTTTTTGTTTGAAAGGTAAATTATATATCTGCTAAGACACATTCTGTGACCTTTTGTTCTCTTTGTCATGGCAACTAATTTATACGGTTAAACTTCTTATAATTTCTGTCAGTAAATATTTGTAAAATATTTGTAAAAATATATATAAAAAGTGATTGGGGTGGGGGGAAGGGATAAGGAAAGACCATTTCAAAGAAAGACCTTGAGCAAAGCCTTCAAGGGATCTAGGAATTCCAAAAGGAAGAGATAAGGAAAGTACTGTAGACATGGGGAATGTCAAGGAATGGAGAAAGAAGTAAAATGTTTTGTGTGAGGATTAGGCCAGTTTGTCAGGGAAGTACATGAGAAGTAACATGTAAGGAATCTGGAAAGATAAGGTGGAACAAGACTGTGAAGGGCTTTAAGTATCAAAAAGAGAAATTTGTATTTTAACCTAAAGGTAATAGGCAGCTACTGAAGTTTCTTTAACAAGGGAGTGAATGACATGGTCAGATGTGCTTTAATAATATCAATTCTTCTGCTATGTGGACAATAGACCAGAAATGAGACTTTGGGGAGGGAAGGCAATTAGAAAGCCTTTCCAGTAGTTTGGCCGCATTCCACAAATTTTGGTGTTTACTTGCGCTTGTCATTATCTTCAATGAAATTTTTGACCTTCTCTTATTTGAACTTTTAACAATCCATTTTTTAGGATTAAATTATTATTAAATTTTAATCTATGCTTTGAAGATCCTTTATTAAATGTAATTTTTATTGCTTTATGGTCAGAAAATACATTTATTATTTCTGCATTTTTATGAGGTTTTTAAATGTAATACATGATCAATGTTTGTGAATGTGCCTTGCACAGCTGAAATATAGGTATATTCCTTTCTATTCTCATCCAATATTCTCCAACGGTCTATCACATCTGACTTTTCTGAAATTCTATTTAGCTCCTTAACTTCTTTCTTGTTTATTTTAAAGATAGCTTTATCTAGGTCCTAAGGAGTAAATTGATAATAGTTCCACACTATTTTAGTTTTACTATTTCCTCTTGTAACTAATTTAACTTTTCCTTTAAAAATTTAAATGCTGTGCCATTTGGTGTACACATGTTCACTACTGATATTAATATACTGGCTCATAGAGCCTTTATGGAAAATGCAATTTCCTTATCTCTTTTAATTAGTTCTAGTTTTGCTTTTTCTGAGATCACGATTGCCATTGTTTTGTTTTTTTTTCTTTTACTTTGGTTGAAGCATAATACATTCTGCTTCAGACTCTTATTTTAAGTCTGTGTATATCCTTCTGTTTCAAATGTGTTTCTTGGACACAACATATTGTTGGATTCTGTTCCATTATGCCATCCTCTTCTATTTTATGGGTAAGTCATCCCATTCATAGTTATGACTGTTAACTGTATTTCCCTTCATCCTATTCTGTTATACTTATTCTTCTCTTTTTTATCCTGTCCCTTCTTTGAGTCTTTTGCTTCTGACCACTGCCTCTGATTCCCCTCTCCACCCTTCTCTTAAACTCAATTTCCCTCCTATTTCCCTGTTTGGTAAAATGAGTTTCTGCACCAATTGTGTATGTATGTTTTTTCTTCCCACTTGGAACCAGTTCAGATAAGAATGACCTTTAAGTGTTACCTGCTTACCCTCTCCGCACCTGTCCCATCAAATTCAGCTTTATTTAACAAACATTATTAAGGGTCTAATTTTGTGGGGTGGAAGAAGGGAATAGGAATTTATTTAGTGGCTACTATGTGCCTGGCCCTGTGTTAAGTGAAATATTATTTCATTTATGTACAAAAAACACCGCCTTAACCTTGAGGGAGATTTAAGTTCCAATTAAATCTTACCTTTCAGGGAAACTGATGTTAATGGGTTCACAAGAAGACAGTGAAAACTAAAAAGTAATGGTGACAGCGGTTCTTACCTCTGTAGGAGAGTAAATTATCTTTTTTTTTTTTTTTTTTGTGAGGCAATTAGGGTTAAGTGACTTGCCTAGGGTCACACAGTTAGTGTTAAGCGTCTGAGGTCACATTTGAACTCAGGTCCTCCTGACTCCAGGGACAGTGCTCTATCTACTGTGCAACCTAGCCACCCCTATAAATTATCTTTTAAGACAAGGAAGGACACAGTTTCCAATAAAGGGTAGCTAACTATCCAAGTTTCAAATGCTAAAGAGAAGTCAAAGTGTATGAGGATGGAAAAATGGTCTTAGGATTCAATGATCATGAGATCACTACAACCTCTGAAAGAATAGTTTCCATAGAATGATGGAGATTTTTAAGTCAAAAGGTAGGAGGTTAAGGAGAGAGTAGATATTAATGCTGGAAGACAATGATATAGAGCCTACTTTTCAGAGAGAAGGCCTGGCATTGTGGCAACATTTAAAGAGGAAGTGCAATGTTATAATCAGACTAAGGAAAAATAATCCCCTTATAGCAGCTAAACTTCCTGGATTTGGAAAGGCCATAATTCATAATTCCTTTAATTAAAACCTAAAAACATTATAAGAACTACTGTTCACCTTTTTAACTTGTTGGTTCTGTGGATGCCCATTTATACTTTAGTCCTCTGTTCCCATACATTTATGAAATAAGATTTCCCCTACCACTCCCTTCTGAGATAATAAGCTAATAAGTTGAGAAGTAGGCCCATTCCAATATCACATTATGATTAGTAGCATCATTTCAACAACGGTCTAGAGCTTATGCTGAAACAGTATTTCAGGTCAAGAGTAAAATACATGATAAGAGTGTCTAGATCTTGTACAGCAACTGGGAACCTTAAACCTGGCTACAAGTTTGTTTTTTTTTTTTTTTTTTTTTTGGCTAGGCAATGGGGTTAAGTGACTTGCCCAGGGTCACATAGCTAGTAAGTGTTATGTGTATGAGGCCAGATTTGAACTCAGGTCCTCCTGAATCCAGGGCTGCTGCTCTATCCACTGCACCACATAGTTGTCCCTTGAATATCATATTTAAAAAGGTAGTTCTTTTATAACCAATGCTCAGGTTTTCAACCACTGACCACAGCGGTTTATCAATATGACATGCTATTGTAAATTTTACTGTTTTCATTAGGATATTTTTTGTTTGTTTGAAAACTAGGACAAAAAGACAGTGCAAGACATAAAAATCATATAAAGTGTTCTGCTAAAACTAAAGAGACTAGAGTTCTGTCCTATCTCTGGTGTATAACCTATTATTAATGATGTAATTTTTAAAAAAGTTAGCCCTATAAATAAGGGTGATACTTATGGGAAGTACTGGGACTTTACCAGATTTTTGAAGCATATCAAGAAAATGATTAAGTCATAGAAATATAAGATATTGTGTCTAAATGGATGTAAAACTTGATTGAGACCAATACTATCATTATACAGATGAGGACAGTGAGGTCCAGAAAGATCATAAAATAACAAACTTGACAATACATGAGACAATACTATACTAATTCCTGAATACCTGTTCACTGGACATTTCTGGATGCTTTAGATAATGCTTCTCATATATACCATAGAAAAGGAAAAGGACAAATGCTGGAGGAGATGTAGGAAAACAGGGACACTAAAACAATTTTGGTGGAATTGCGAACTGGTTCAATCATTCTGAAAAACAATTTGGAATTATGCCTAAAGGGTTATAAAACTTTGTATACCCTCTGATCCAGCCAGTACCAGGTCTGTGTCACAAAGACAGCAAAGAAAAAGGAAAAGACCTACATGTACAAAAAATAATAATGTTCAGCTCATTCTACTGAATAAAAGATTGGACAAGATTCCAAGCTGCTGACCTTTAAAAAGATTTGAAATCCATATAAAGAATAGTACTTTTTGAAGTACTTAACTCCTTCTATAGAATGTTACCTTTCTTTTATTAGTAGTTAAAAAATTTAACCAGAGCCTACAGGAGTGATTCTATTTATTTCTCAGTCTTAAGCAACTTCTGTAAGGCTTTTTATATTACTTCTCTTAGGTGTCCCATTTCCCAAGTCTTGATTTGAGGCTAATTTTGTAATATCAACCATGAGCTATGCTGCTACCTAACCCTGATTACACTCAGAGGGAATATTTCTTCAGTGACTCAAAAAATGCACTGCATATGTAATTTTTAATACAGACAAGATGTAAAACTTATATGAGTTTATTATTAATATTTTACAAATGAAAATATTAGTTAATGAATAAATGAAAACCTTTAATAAAGCACTTATTATGTGCCAAATACTGTGTTAAGTTCCAGGGATAAAAATGCAAAAGCTATAAGATAATCTTTGCCTTCTAGTACATTACATTCTAAAACTAGGAAATAACACATATAGAGAATAGTGGTCAGGTAGTGGTGTTTTAGCTTGCCAAGTCACAGGAATGAAATAAGTGGTGTCACAGGGAGGCAAATTATATTACATTTTTATAATCAGTGGTAGTAGTTTTGATTTGAACGTGCCAGGTACTGCTCAAGGCAACAGAGTTACAAAGTGAAAAAATAAAACTCACTGAGCTGAAGGACTCATCATTTATAAAGAGAGTAAGCAGCCAGCAGTATCAGATTTCAAACAATATTACAAAGTGGTAATTATCAATAAAATCTGGTACTGCCTAAGAAATAGAGGGGTGGAACAGTGGAACAGAATAGGTACATGTAATGTGATGTAATGCAATGCAATGACCACAGTAATCTAGTGTTTGGTAAATCCAAAGATCCAAGTTTTGGAGGCAAGAATTCACTGTTTGACAAAATTGCTGGGAAAATTTGAAAGCAACTTGGCAGAAACGAGGCACAGATCAATATCTCACATCGTATAGCAAGATATGGTCAAAATGGGCAGATGACTTAGACATAAAATATAACATCATCAACAAATTAGTGTGAAAAATTTTACCTATCGGATCTATGGATAAGGAGTTTATGACCAAAGAAGAGACAGAGAGGATCATGGGAAATATAATAGATAATTCTACAAAAACAATGCAGCCAAAATTATAAGGAAACTTGGAAACTTTTTTTTTACAGCAAGTTTCTCTGGCAAAGGCCTCATTTCTTAAATATATAGGAAACTGAATAAACTTTATAAAAATGAATCATCTTCCAATTGATAAATGCTTAAAGGATATAAACAGGCAGTTTTCAGAAGAAGAAATCAAAGCTATTCAGAGTCATATGCGAAAATCCTCTAAATCATTACTGATTAAAGGAATACAAATTAAAACAACTCTGAAATCCACCTCATACTTATCAGATTGGCTAACACCATAGAAAAGGAAAAGGACAAATGCTGGAGGAGATGTAGGAAAACAGGGACACTAAAACAATTTTGGTGGAATTGTGAACTGGTTCAATCATTCTGGAAAACAATTTGGAATTATGCCTAAAGGGTTATAAAACTTTGTATACCCTCTGATCCAGCCAGTACTAGGTCTGTGTCACAAAGACAGCAAAGAAAAAGGAAAAGACCTACATGTACAAAAAATATTTATAGCAGCTCTTTTTGTGGTGCGAAGTTAAGAGGATGACCATCAATTTGGCAATGGCTGAACAAATTGTGGTATATGATTGTGAGAGAAGCTACTGTGAAGACATGATGAAGAGGATGGTTTCAGAAAAACATGAGAAGACATATAAACTGATGCAAAGCAGAACCAGAATATTATATCATTATAATATTATATATTATATATTATATAATTATATATAATATATAATATATAATATTATAATGATATAATATTCTGTAAGCAGAATACTGTAATAATAATAAACATTATTAAGAATATTAACACTAATAACCTATTTATCAATACAATAATCCAACACAATTGCAAAGAACTCCTGATGAGTTCCACTTCCAGAGGAAGAACTAATTAACTCAGTGTACATCGAAGCATAAATTTTTTAAATTTTATTGTTGTCTTTTTTTTTTTTAACAACATGGCTAATATGGAAATACATTTTGTATGATTTACCACATATAAGTGATATAACACTGCTTGTCTTCTAAATAGGGGAGGGAGGCTTGAAGAGAGTTTGGAACTCCAAATTTTAAAAAAAATATAAAAAATAATAAATTTCAAAAAGGGACTATGCATATGCATGAACATAGGCATATGCATATACAAAGGAAATTCAAGACAAATTTTCTGTGGGGAAGGAATTAACAAGTATCTGGGGACATTAGGAAAGGATTCATGTAAAAGACAGCAACTGAGATATGCTTTGATTAGTTCAATTCAGGGTTGTGAACTTACTATGCAAAGACATGGCCATGGGAAATGACATGCAATGTGAGGAACAGAAAGAAAATCATACTTGCCTATCTGTAGAGTGTGAAGAGAAGTTATATGTAATAGGGTGCAAAAAATATGCTGGTACTAGATAGTAAAGTGATTTTAACGCTAAACAGAAAAGTTAGCATATGATCTTTGAAAGTATGGTTATGACTTAAAGAATATAACTTTCAGGAGCTATGTGAAGGATGGATTGAAGAAGGTAACAAAGAAACAATTTAGGGGATTATTGCTACAGTCCAGGTGAGAAGTGATGAGGGCAAGAACCAAAATGACAACTATTTCAGTACAGAGAAGGGGGAAGATAGAAGAAATGCTGATGAAAAATACTTGAAAAGAGTTGGAAAATGATGGGATCTCAGAGAGGAGGGATAGTGAGAAGTTGACTATGACACTCTAGGATTACAAACCTGGATGACTAGAAAGATGGTGCCCTTCACAGATAAAGGGAAAGTTAGGAGTGAAGTGAGTTTAGAGGGAAAGATATCTTCAGTTTTGGACAAATTAAGTTTGAGATGCCTAAAAGACACCCAGTCTGAAACGCCCAACAGGGAGTTGGCGCTGTTGGGGTGAGCAGGTAGGGCTGGATAAATATCTACGAGTTATCTGTCTAAAGATAATAATTAAATACAATGATTGAAATTATAATGTGAGAAGGTACTAAAACATCAAGTATACTGCGAAGAATGGATACTAAGTCATTTATTATCTTTTGTTTTTAAATCACTTTAATAACTAAATATATCTTTCTCCCTCCCAAACAATGTAATAATGACTAAAAAGAGGCTTTTTTTGGGGGGGGGGATAAGTGGTTCAACAAAACTAACAACAAAACTTAAAGTATACTCAGTGTTATAAATCCATAGACCCCAACCTCTGCAAAGCAAGGGAAGGACATGTTCTTATTTTTCAAGAACAAGTTACAATTAAAATGTACAGTTGTGTTTTATTGTTGTTCTTTCCATTTACAATGTTGTAGCTAGCGTATAATTTTTTTCCCCTGGTTCTGCTTAATTCATCTTTCAATTCTTGAAATTTGTGGTTCTCTTAGATTTGTGGTTCTCTTAGACATGACATTCCACTACATTTGTGTGCCACCGTTTGTTTAAGTATTCCTCAAATGTTATTAATCTACTTTCTAGCAATTCTTGGCTAGTATAAAAAATGATGTTAAGAATATTTTGGTGTTCATGGAATTTTGCTTTCTTTGATCAACTGAATGTACATGCATAGAAGCAGAATCTCTGAGTAAAACAGTATGGATATTTCTGTCTTTTTTTTTTTTTTAGCATAAATTCAAATTGCCTTCTAGAATGGCTGGATCACAGCTCCAGCAATTGGGTATTTTGTCCTCTGTCAATTTTCTGGATATGAGGTGAATTTCTTGAGTTGTTTTGATTTGCATTTGCTTTATTTTGAATTACTTGGAGAAATATTTCTTTATATCCACCTATCCACTGGGGAATACTGGCTGGTCTTACACATCTTAGTTCTCTACATAGCTTGATGCTAAATTAGTTTTAAGTTGGACTTCTTGGACAACAATTTAAATGCCAAAATAACAAATCATTTAGACATAAAAAGGTTAAATATTGTATCTGAGGCTTTCCAGTCAAAGTTCAGGCTGAGTTCTCTTTATTAAGGTCTCAGAACAGATGAAGAACAGCTGGCCATCATCATAACAACCCATAATATACATGAAGACAACTATTATTAAGTCAATCAGCATACTTTTCTCTAAATTTAATAATCTTGGTTCTTTTATCTTTTCTTCATAATTCATGAACATCAAAAGTTTCTTTACATATATTACTCTCTTGTTAAACCTCTCCCAGGTCTGTCCCTTTTATGTTAGACTGCAGAACTTAAAAGTTTTAGTATAATGGAAGCTGTTGATTCCTAAAACATACTATGCGTCCTATTTATGGATTCCAGTTTGGGGACAGATTTTTTTTAACAAAAGTTTTTTGAGGCATGATTTTGTCAGAATCCTGTATCCTGTATCTATTTTCCCAGCTAGAAAAAAAAAATCTAGATTCTTTGTATAAAGTTAAGTCAAATTGAAGGAAACTATTTAAGAAGCAAAGTAAGATAGAATGGTACTTAGTCACTATACTTTTTTACTTCAAGCCCTTCTCTGATTTCTCTGATTAGTAAAACTTTAAGTAACTAATAAAAATGACAGTACTGAGCACCAGTGTAGTAGAAGGACAATGAGTTCTGACAGGCTAAATGAATTAACCAATCAACAAATATTCATTAACTGTTTAGTGTACAAGGCAATATAATGAACATTAGACACCAAGATTCTCATTCTAGTCTTCTTTCCCAGTCTTACCTAGAATGGTCAAAGCAGAACATTGAGGAGATAAAATATTAAAAGAGAATTTGCAGAAAATACTTAATCACATAAGAGAAAATTTACTAAGTTGATAAGCACATATATACTTGCTTCTGGTTCCAAGTTTCTAATTTGAGAAATGCATCCATTTCCAACTATCTCCAGTAAATTACTACTTGGCTTTCCTTACATCACCTCAATTGAAAACAAAACAAAAATTTATTTGCTCCTCTAAACTAGCTCCATTCCCACTTCTCCATTTCTGTCAATTTCCCAGTATGGTATTCCATGCTTGAGGTCTTTTACTGAGTGTTCTCCCTCCTGACAATACAAATGGATTGACATCATCATTCTTTAGATGACAAAGAGCAAATTCTTACTCAGAGTTCTATCCTGCTCCTCTTTAAAAAGCTCCTCTTCTTTAACTATCAATGTTCAGTAGTTCTTCCTTTTCTCCTCTATGTGATATTTTCCCACTCTGAAAACCCTTAACACAGATCAGAATTCTCTTCTGCCTGTTAAGATCCTTTTACCTCTTTTTACAATGAATTCCTTCTTTTTTATTTAGAGAACACTTTATTCTCCCATTTCATCTTGAAAACGCAGAGGCATTCCTTGAATATTACTACCTTCACTTTCAAATAAGAGACTGCTTACACTGTCCATGGGTGAGCTAATGGACCATAACAAAAAGAGAAATATAGCACATTATCTGGATTACTGTAAAATTATTCTAGCTTTTGTTACTTACTAGAAGCATCATCCCAGGCCTTTTCCAATACTTAGAAATCGCTGCTTATAACTGCTAAATTACAAGGTTGACTCTACTATCATATTGGAATGTCTACTCTAGCCATCTCTGGCTGAATAAGTAACAGGATCAAACTATTTAGAGTGAGAAAAAGTCCTTCAAGATTATCAGGGCCAATACCTTGATATTTTTTTAAGTCTTATTTTTATTTTTACACTACAGACATTTGCTAATAAAACCTCTTGTCCACCCCTACCTCAACATTCACTGCACAGAGCCCTTTCTTATAACAAAGAAAAACAGTCTGTAAAATTACCCAAATAAATGTCCAGCAGCACATACACCATTTCATATCTGTAATTCTCCACATTTCTTCCACAAAAAACAAGTGCACATAATCATCTGTCACATGAGAATAACAACAACACAATATAATAATGGCTAGTATTTATATAGCATTTAAGGTTTTAAGTGCTTTATATAATTAGCTTATTTTATCTTCACAACAACTCTGGTAGGAAGGTGCTATTATTTTTCCCATTTTACAGATGAAGAATGAGGCAGACAGGTTAAGTGACTTGTCTAGGATGAAAAAGCTAATAAGTATGTGGAAGTTAGACTTGAAATTAGGTCTTCCTGACTCCACATCCGGTTCTCTATCCACTTTACAACCCAGCTACCCCTAATATTGGCCCTGTCTTTATGAGTTCATTTGTTTTTTGGTGTTATGTTAACATGATAATCACTGTGTATATTCTTTTCCTGGTTCTGTTCTCTTTCTCTGCTTAATTTTATAGAAGGCTTGTTATATTTGTCTGAATTCCTCATATTCACTGTTTCTTACACAAATATTCCATTACTTTCACATGCCAAAATGTGTTGCTGTTCTCCAGTTGGTGGGCAATCACTTTCCCATCCAGTTTTTTTGCTGCAACAAAAGCACTGCTCGTAAAATTTTGGTATATGTAGGATTTTTCTTTAGTTGTCCTCTTTGTGGTTACATGCCCAGTAGTAGGATCAATGGGTTATTTTCTCATTTTATAGATGAAAAAACTGAATCTCAGAGACATTAAATGACTTATCCATCACCACATAACTAATAAATAGCAGTTTCAAACTCAGATTCTTTGACCTCACATCCAGTGTTACTTCTACTACACCTTGTCGGTCCATGGTGTAAACTGAACCCCCTCTGATTTAAGAAAAGTAGCAAAGATGTGACTCTTGTTACCAAGAAGATAAGGGTAATAATTGTAATATGAACCAGGTATAAGAGTCACAATGCTCAAAGGACCAGAAGCAGGAGATGGTGTCGCAAGTAAAGGCAGCTGAAATCACAAAGTGGAAAAAGGGCAGCAGGGAGAAATGAAGCCCAAAATTCAGTAGTTCAAATACCAGATGAGTAAAGTTGTACTGATGTAGACAAAGAGTCATCTCTGTTTGTGGTACTTAGTATATCTGTGGACATGTCCTTGTTTTACCATCCAGTCAGGGTGGCAAGCACCCTTTTTATATTTTTAGCTACATACTAATCTTCATTACTATCTTTACTATTCTTTTAAGCAAAGATTGAATGTTAAGATGCAAAAACAAATTAATAAATTCTATACATCAATTATTACCCAAAGGTACAGTTTCCAAAGTTTCTTGCTTTGCATGACAACACTTGGGTTTACTTAGCAGTACTTTTTACTTTAATAAAAATAACAAAATATAATTTGTACAATAAACTATAGAGAAATTATATGTAAAGGAAACATTACTCAAACTTGACAACTTAAAATATGATAAAATTAAAATGTTTTGTAGGACACAGTAGTTATAGAAAGGAATGCAAAGTCTAACTGGGAATGTGAAGAAATGATATTTACAGATGAAGAGAAAACAATTCTTAAAAACATCAATTTTTTTATTAAAGAAAGAACAACTCTGACATAGCTGGATTAGTAGGTTCTTAAAGGGGAATAGATATGTATATCTATATTGTGTTTGTGTGTGTAAATAGACACATGAGACAGGGATCACAGCATAGTTGACAAAGAGTTGGCAACGGGGCCAGCAAGATCAGAATCCAAGTCCAATCTGTGACAAACACAGGTTTTATAACCCTGTGCAATTCACTTAGCTTCTTAGTGTTCTTAGATAACTCTAAGAAAGTAAATTGTAGAATAGTAGCAATTGGCATTAATAGAGGAAGTTTCCTTGACTGGGTATTCCTAACAGTAATAAAATCACAGGTCTAGTCCCTATTTCTGGTAGGCAGAAACATCTATCTACCTATCTACATATACACACACATATATGTTGGGGTGTATATGTATATATGTGAGTATGCTATACTCTGGTATAAATAGTTCATGAAGACAGCTAATATCATGAACACTGTAACAATTTTTCCAAGATGACAGAAGTTGGATTTTATATAAGGAAAAGGAATAATCAAGCCAATATTAGGAAGAAAGTATACCTCTAAATAAAAATGAATATTTTAAAAAGTTTTAAAATTAATTTAGTATTTTACTTAGATTTTTATTTGCTCTCAATTACAAATTATTCTTTTATTATAAGGAAATATTTATGAACTTATGTAATACTTCCCCAATTTACACATTCCATTTATTGCCATGCAGTTTACTCATTACTTTTAACTATATATAGCACTTTGGGGGCTGATAAAGTAGCAAAATTCCACAGATACTTTTATTGTCATTTACTAATTTACTAAAAATACTGGCAATGTTATATAAACAATAATATTATTAATCATTCTTAGGAAATATTTCATGGTGAAAATCAAGGTGAGATCCATCATGTGATAATGAATCTTGAAATTGTAATTACAGAATCACCTGGGTGACTGGAGATATTGTATTTGCCATAGAAAACAGTGTGGGTGATAGTGGTGAGAACCATCCAGGTAAAAGAACTGTAAAAGAAACTGGTTGGGGAGGTGGGAAGAGCTAGCTACACATGGCCAGGCTAAGAAACAGAGATGCAATTATTTACTTATTTAGTCATTCATTCAATAATTTATTTAAAATATTTATTTCCAGTTCTAAATTTTCTCCCTCTCTTTCCCCTTCTCCACCCATTGAGAAGGCAAGAAATACGATACCTATTATACATGTGAAGTCATGCAAAACATTTTCACATTAGCTATGTTGCAGGGGGTGGGGGTGGAGGAAAGCAAGAAAAATAAAGAAAGTGAAAGAAAATATGCTTCCATCTGCACTCAGAGTTCATCAATTCTTTCTCTGAAGGAGGACAGCATTTTTCATTTTAAGTCCTTTGGAACTGTTGTGGATTGTTGTATTGATCAGAGAAGCTAAGTCTTTCACAGTTGATTACTGATATGATACTGCTGTTATTGTGTGCAGTGGTTTCCTAGTTAAAATGGAGAATTAAAAAAATAAAACAAAACAACAGTATTTTAGCAAAGTATCTAACATAACTTCCAAAGATAACTCTACAGATAAGAAATGTGAATGGTGGTGGATTCACGGGTGGCTACATCCAAAGAGGCACTGTGTTAACATGAAGTGGTAACAATGATGATAACAATATCTAGCATTTATATAAAGGTTTAAGATTTGCAAAACACTTTACCAGAGACCACTTTTGTAGATTTGTAAAGGCTTTAACCCTTGGCCTTAACTTGAAGAACATCTCAACTACTGAATTAGATTAAGGCATAAAAATTACAGGTGGGACCTGGTTTGGCAATCTGCTGGTTTTACTTGATCACAAACTTAAGACATACGTAGTACCTCAATCATGTGGTACTAAAAATATTAACTCAGGCTTATGTTGCATTAATAGAAAGATTATATCCAGGTGCCAAAGGGCAGGTCAGAAAATCTATCGTGTATTGTGCCCAAATCCGGCTATTCTTATTTATTTATTTATTTTTAGGCAATTGGGGTTAAGTGACTTGCCCTGGGTCACACAGCTAGTAAGTGTCAAGTATCTGGTCTGAGACTGCATTTGAACTCAGGTCCTCCTGACTTCAGGGCCAGTGCTCTATCCATTGCGCCACCTAGCTGCCCCTGGCCATTCTTTTTTAAAGAGGCAATTTGACAAACTAGAATGCATTCAGGTTGGTGACCACAAATCATATGATAGGAGAAACAGCTGAGAAAGAAAAAAAGACTAAGGGGGAAAACATAAGAATATTCAAATATCTGATGGACTCTAAGACAGAAGGAAATAAGGTCGCTATTTCTTCCAAAGATCTACCATCTGTGGTTTAGATATCAACGTAACTAATGAAAACTGAAAACTGAAGAAAAAATGAACACAAGAAAATCCTTGCTTATGATTTTCACCAACCTCCCACACATTCTAGCTAATGTGAGGGGCAATATAAAAATATATTTACCCTTACACAAATATAACACCTTACATAGATATATACGTATGTATGTGTATACACATACATCTAGGTGGAGCAGTGCGCTGGGCTTGGAGTCAGAAGACCCGAGTTCAAATCTAACCTCAGAAACTTACTAGCTGTGTGATTCTGGGCAAGTCACTTAACCCTGTCTGCCTCAGTTTTCTCACCCATAAGATGAGCTGGAGAAGGAAATGGCAAACCACTCCAATATCTTTGGCAAGAAAAGTCCAAATGGGTTCACAAAGAGTCAGACACAGCTGGAACCAAACATATATATGTGCATATGTACAAAAATAAATTCAAGCTACCTCAAAGTATGATTCACTATAAAATAGACTTTGGCATAATACAAGTCTACTTCAGCATCAATCAAACGGGGGGGGAGGATTACTGTAAATATTTCTTATAAAGCAATCCAACAGCATGCATTAAAAATATGATGTCATAACAAAGGTGAAGTGCATCAACAAATACTACTTAACAAACACCCCAAGGTCATCAACAAAAGTATATTAGGAGCAGTGTTCCTATTTCAATCATCTATCATTTCCTAGATAAACGCAGAAAGCAAAAGGAAAAACTACATATATTATTGATTCTGCACTCTTACATGAACATGGCAACAGTGACTGAAGACAATGTGAGGATCAATAGAGCAGCACAATAATTTTTGAAGTTTTTAAATTAGTCTTAATCTCTTCAAATATGAAAAATCTACCCACTGACTACTGAAATTTCCCAGGCATGCAGAACTTCTCATCACAATCTTAACTCAACTTAACATGTGAATAAAACAGATTAGGAATTGTTTGATTTTGTAGAAGAGACCAGATATATTGTAGATCCAGACGAATTTCTATTTAAAATAATAATTCACCCAGAGCTTAAATCTATACATTGTGGTTTATCTTTTGGCTCATCACTCAATCATATCATAGAAAACACAGATGTTGGCTTCATATCTAATTAGATGAAAATAAAGTTTATTGGAACTTTGAACTTTCCTCCTGATTTATGTCAAAAGTTGTATTTGGTCAGCTTTGTTAGTATTTTATTTGAAATAACAAAATTATGTAACTCAATTAGGAGATGGTGCAACTCTCTCCATGTGATACATTATTTTTCATGTTACAGTGGTCATTAGTCCTTTTATATTTTATTCCATGTATTTTTGTATTTTAATCTCAGCATACCTATCTGTGTGGAGGACAAAGAAGCTGAGTTAACTAAACGGATTTAATTGCTGTTACATACAAAATTCAATTCCCCAAAATTTACCAATTTCCTATTGTATAGAAGGTATTATGTTTTGTACTAGGAATACAAAAATGGATGCACATTTTATTCTCCAGGGGTTTATAAAGCCACTGGAACTCTTTGTAGCTTACAAAGGGAGAAAGATCTAAATGCTTTTTAATTGATTGGTATGTATACAGATAATTATGATAAGGAAGATAACGTGATACATACAAGGGAGAGATACAGGAAAAGTGCTACAAGAATTTTGAGGATGAGGTAACTATTCTTTAAATGTGCTAACAGCAATGATAGCTTACACATGTTTATTTCTATGCCCAAGATTTAACATTAGTACCTCTCTAATGTAAAGAAGAACTGGATTTGAGACTTTAGAACGGAAACGGTAAGTGTAACTCACTTATATGCTATGTCTATTTGTTTTACATATTTTTCAATTTAGCACTAAATTTTTGAACAGAATTTTGTTAACCCTCAATACAGACTTCACATTTTATACAGATTTACATAGTGGTCTATACTAATGGATCAGACTCAGAACATTCTGTTGGTGAAATTCTTTATTCTTATGAATTTCATTAGCCTTCTTAAATGTTAATAGGCCTCAAAGAGATCTTGACTGTTTTCTACAACTTCTTTTAACTCAAAAGATATTTAATTATAATACTTCATCTATAATAATTTACATTATCATATTTGTTGTATTAGCATTATAGCAAATACATGAAAACTAGGTAGTTTGCTATTTTTATATAAGACCATCCTACAGATCAGTCAATAAACATTTCATTAACATCTAAGATATAGCAGGGGCTAAATTTCTCCTTTCACTCATTTGACAATGGTAAAAGAACTAGGGGAAAAAAGAATGAGCTAATGGCGAACATAAATTTCCATCGAAGTCCCACAAAACCATGCCCCCCAATACTGTTTATGTTAATTGATGAATGTATATTTTCCAAAAATAACACCACATCAATAGTTTGGAGCTGACACCCACAATATAGAAAGACTACAGGACTGGGAACCACAAGATTTATCATTGACTTCCATAAGTCTTTTAGGCAAAAACCAGAGGTAGATTACTTATTTATAACATAGAGACAATGATGCCTTTCCCCTTTTAGTTATATTATTAGACTGCTGTGGGAACAAAGTGAAATAATACCTGTGAAAGCATTTAAACATTTAGAAGCACAAGAAAACAAAGAATTCTGACTATCTAGAACTTAAGGTCTTTACTGGGTCTTTAGCGCTATGATGCATACTACCCCAAGAAAGCAATGGTAGCACATTCAAGTATTCTAAACTGTGGGTTTTCCAGGCTGAATAAACCATACAATGGTTGAGGATGGCCACTTTAAAGTGGCTGTGGCAAATGTCACCAAAGCTACATCTCAGAGATTTCTCTTCTCTCACAAATTTCTGACTAACCTAACAGCTGTATAATTGGGCATGTGTTAGGTAGGTATTAGTATCTGGAGTATTCCATATAGAAGAGATACAGAGAAACTGCTGAGGGTCTCCCAATTACCACACCTCACTTTCACATGAACACCAAACAAGGTAATAAGTCATCTATTTTAATTTCAAAGGTGAGTTTATTTAAAATAAAAAAAAAGAAAGTTCTTCAATTTATCTACCAGAGGCAAGATTTACTCTAAAATAAAATGGTCAAGAAGGCATTAAAAGTCTAGCCATTTCATAAGTGTGTAAAAATACAAAGAACTATTACTAACACTTATGAAGAATTTGAAGGTTTATAAATTATTTTCTTTATAACAGCTTTGTGTGGTAGGTAGTTCAAATTATTATTACCCCCATTTTAGAGATGAATAAATTGAGTTATACAGATAGTATGGGTTGGATCCAGTTGTGGCCCCCAAGTCTACTACTGTTTTTATTACACTCTACTACCCTCTCAATATGTATAATAATACGCAGGTTAGTAACAGTACTGCTGACTCCTTCCAACAACAGAGAACAAAGCCCCTGTAACATTTAGTCTTGATCAGTAACTCAGAATTAGTGATTTGCCCGCAGTCACATACTACTAATTTAAAGGTGGGATATGAACAAAGTTTTTTGACTCAAAGTCTAGCAAGCACTGTCTCACTATCCTATTCCTACCTATTACCTACCTATTATATTACCTATAACCTTATCTTATTACCTATTAAGTTAACTAAAAACAAGTATATATCAGTATAGATACATACATGAACTGTCACAAATTACGAAGAATCAAGAAATATCACCAGTACTGCATTACAGTTTTAAAAGAAAACATTCCTATCTGAAATACTTAAAATAATCTTAAATCCTTAAGATAATCCCAAATCCTTAAGATAATATGAAATTAATAGTTAAAATTCCTAATATGACTCTGGTTACCTGTTAATACATTAAGTAATAAAGGCTAGGTATCATTATTCTTTTCATGACAATATTGGACCGCAGAGAGTTACAAGATCTACTCAAGGTTAGTAGATCAACTGAGGCTAATGATCTGATGAAGCTAAGCAAAAACAGTTTAAGATACTAACAAGAAAAATAGTTTAAACTGAATTTCTGCCAGTTTATAATAACTGCCAAGTTCAAACCATATAAGCTCATTTATTTTTAACCTAAATATGCATGACACAAAAAAAATCAAGTTTTGGCTCTCGTAGTAAAATAATGTTAGAGCAAATGGCATCAAAACAAAATTACAGTGAGGTTAAAAAATTTATGCTAATCATACTGTTTACATAAGCACCCAACAAATAAATGGCTGCAACTATATTTTTAAAAATTATTATTAGGGGTTGTTACTGCCATGTATAGTTTAAATCTAAAATTATTATAAAGCAGATATCACTGTTTCTACATATCACTTCATTAGTCCTTTCAAAGTTTTATCAATTAATCATTAAACATTTATTAATTATCAAGCGCTGCAGTAGGTATGAGGGTTACAAAATAAGTCCTTAATCTCAAGAAGCTTATATTCTACAGAGGAAAACAATACATGTAAGTAAATACCAAATAAACAGAAGACGGAGTAGAGAATAAAGGCATTAACAGCTTGATAGATCATGAAAGAATTCATGATGGAGCTGGCACTGGAGTTGAACTCTGAAGGCAGCTGGGATTCTCAGAGAAGGAGAAGAGTAGGGAGTGTATATTTCAGGCATGAGAGTCTATCTGCCCGGACAAAGGAACAGAGATGGGAGTGGAATGTCCTGTGTGAGAAATGTGTGAGTAAAAGCACAAGCCAGTTTGGCTTGAATGTATAATTCATGAAGGGGGTTAATGCGTAAGTCCAGAAATAGTCTACAAAGGTAGGCTAGACGTAGGTGGAGAATCAATCAATCAACCAATAAACATTTATCAAGTACCTACTATATATGCCAGGCACTGTGCTAAGCACTGCAAAGATTTATGGCTTTAAATGCCAAAGAGGAGTTTGTATTTGATCCTAGAGACAACTGAAAGGCATTGGACATGGTCAGACTTGTTCCTTATCACTTATTGTTTGGCAGCTGCATGGAGGGAAGATTGTAAAATTGTAAAGAGGAGATACTTGAGATACAAAGTGTATTGGAAAATAAATAAGCTATATTTTATTATCTTTTTGCTGAAATAAGAATTTAGATAAAATAAGACTAGATTTAGAAATAAGATTTAGATAAAAAAATGGGTCAAGATGGAAGTGAATATAATCAGCAAATCACAGAGTGGACTTGATAACAGTTCCATGCTTAATGTAAAAATATATTTCTTTAACTGATGGATGCTGTGATAAATTCACATGACAGAACTGACATACTTAGTAAATGATATATCAATACATCAATAGGATCATATTCATCAAAGAATTTAAAAAAATCCTCAAACACAAACTTGTAGAAATATGGGCTAACACAAATAAACTAACATCAGAAATAGCACGTCTGAACATCTGAGTCACATGACCAAACAGATGGAGGACTAAACATTTACCACAGTACTCACTCTGAAAAAATCCGCAAAAGAGAAATTCAGAGCTAGAGGTATCGCAATTATGGCTATTCCAAAGGCCAAGACTGCAGGTAGCTTAACACAGTAAAAGCGTTAAGAATTAATGTTGGAGAAAAATAATCCCTAATATGCTCAATATGCCTTTCTGAACAGACTTCTCACTCCAGTAAGGTGCACAAACCAACCCACTGATTTCTACTTTGGGACAGAAAGGTTCTCCCTCCTGGAGCAGTCTCTGTTGGCACATGCCATCCCTGCCCTTCACCCAGAATCCTGTTGCCACCTGTAGCAAATAATCAAAGTACCCAGGCTACATAAAAAAGAGGAAGATGTATAGGAAGAAGGGACTGCTAATTCCCCTCTGTGCAGTGTGGCCTCAAGGTAAACGAACCCCAACGTGGCAGAAACTATGGCTAGTGTGTTCTCTCCACTTTTCCTAAAACCCGAAAAAAGCAGTAGACACTCAGCACAGTCAGAAAATTAAGGAACAGAAGAGGACCAAGGGAGGCCAAGGTTCTGGGAAACTTCAGGCATGAAGGAAAGAAACTAGGAATTGGATGGCATGAGGCTATCTCCAAGCCTCTTCCTTCTACTGTCAGAGGCTATCTAGGTCAGGAAACCAAGACTGGTTAAAAATTAATTCTGAGACAGCTTTGAGGTCCAGCCACTAGAAGAATCCACCATTCAAAGAGGAGCTATAAAATGAATGATAGGGGAACAGAGGAAAAAGATTAATTAAAACCATGAAAGATTTCAGGAGGAAGAAAATTCCATTAAAAACCTACAACACAAGAAGATAAATCAACAGTGAAGATACTTTAAGGGAATATGCCTAACAGGACATCTGACAGTAACATCTCTTAAGTAAATTTTAGAAAACAAAGGAAACTGCATCAACATCTAATGAAACACTGAATCCTGTGGAATCCTCAGAAATCATAGAACTCACAACAGAATGGTACAAGAGAAAAATTAGAATCTTGAAAAAAGTTAAAATGGAACAAATGGCAGAATTCATAGCCTGCATAACAAATGATTAGAACAGGAAAACTTGAATCCAAAATGCAAGTCCAAGCCTATTTAAAGAAGCAAAAGAGAAAACAACTGATTAAGAATACAGATAAACTTACATGAAAGAGTATCTGGAAGAAGAGAAGCAAAAACCAATAAAATTTAAAAAGAACACAAGATCTCTATGCAAGCAAAACACATTGATTTCTAAGAAAGGATGCCTAGAGATGATTTAAGGACCATTGGCCTCCCAAAAGAAGATGACAAGTCAAAAAACCTGAATACCATAATACAAGAAAAAACAGTAAGAAAACTGTCCAAAACTTCTGAATACAGAAAACAAAGCACTGATTGAAAGAATTCACAGAAAACCCTCAGGGGCTAGAAAACAAAGAAACAAAACAAAAACTAAAAACACCTTTGCTGTAAATTCCAAGACAAATAGTGGTTAAAACCAATAAAACTGCTAAGAGGATCCAGGGATGAGGAACCTGGGACCTTGAGGACACATGTGACCTTCTAGGTCCTTGGGTCCTAGGTCCTTAGCCTTTTGACTAAGTCCAAATTTTATAAATCCTTTTATTAAGGGGATTTGTTCTGTGAAGTTTGGATTCAGACAAGGGCCGCACTTGAGGACCTAGAGGGCCACATATGACCTTGAGGCTGCAGGTTCCCCACTCCTGGTCGATCTTCAAGTACAAAGGAAATTAGAATGATAGAAGATACACCCAGCCACTAGAAGGATCCACCATTCAAAGAGGAGCTATAAAATGAATGATAGGGGAACAGAGGAAAAAGATTAATTAAAACCATGAAAGATTTCAAGAGGAAGAAAACTCCATTAAAAACCTACAACACAAGAACAAACCATACACTGGTTTGTAGGGCTTCTTGTTGAGTTCAGATCTACAGGTTAATGAACATGATATCATCCTCTTGACTAAGTCTCAAATGACTATGAATTGAGTGCAGACTGTTAGAACATCTAAGTGTTCTTGTCAAAGCTAGAAATACAAGGGACTTAAAGCTTTGCTTGGTCAAATGACAAAAAATGAATACCAAGCAAATTAGAACATGGTTTGTATTGGGTTTATAACCTAGATATCTACAATGGAAACCACAGAAGGGAATGTATTAGTATGTTCTGAAAAGTAAAGAAGTTCAAGATGCAAATCAAAAGGAGATACTCTACAAACCTTAGCTTAATCATCAATGAAAAAAGATGACCATTTAATGAAAGAGAAGTATTGCAAAAATTTCTGGAAGGTGAAAGAAAACAAAAAAAAATTTTTAGCAGGTTTTTTGACCTGAAGAATACATTTCCTACCCATGGTTGTGAAAGATAAATAAATAATCTGTTTCTCTTCTATTTTTTTCATAGTATGACTTTATTATTTAAGTTGCATATTCATGTTGAATTTATTGTAGAAAATGGTATAAAATACTGATCAAAGCCTAATGTTATCTAGACTGTTTTCCATGTCTCTCAGAATTTCTTATCCAATAAAGTTTCTTTCCTAAATAATTTGCTTGGGAATTATTAGGTACTGGATTACTGAGTAGCATTACTGCTAATCTTCCCTTGTTTGATACGTTTCAGTGATCTACTACATTTTTCAACCAGTTACTTACTAGTATATTCCCAGTCCCTGCAGATATTGTTGAGGAGAGAAATCAGTATGGAGAAATCACCCCACTACCACCAACTACTGACTAACTGACTAACTGCCATAAATATGTAGAAAAGCAAACTTTGGAATGGGAGCAATCCTGTTAACACTGGTCATACTTTGGGACCAGCCCTCACAATCATTATCAGGAGTTAAATGCTGTGGAGAAGGGCCCAGTATTTGCATTAAACCCCAACCAACTATTAACTAGAGGCCAGGCATGTGCCAAGCAAGTTAGGTCACCATCAACACTCTGACCACCTCCCCTCCGACGTTGGTGGAGACAAACCAAGACCCTGAACTCTTGGAATGAACACTTCTAAGCAAATATCCTTAGTTATCATCCTAAGAAGCAACCTCTATGGAGATGCAGATTGGTAAGCATTATGACATATGCAATAACCATAGCTACTGAAGATACACAAAAGAAAGGTCTGGTCACCAAAGTCCTTGGCACTGTCAAATGGTTTGATATTAGAATCTAATACCATATTATTAGTGGAAACAACATTGAAAAAGAGCCATTACCATCTGCTTTGGCACTTTACCTTAAAGACCACAGACCTTTCCACTGACTTGCAGCTAAAACTTTTGATACATGTTTTCTCTCCCAATAGAATGTGAGCTCTCTTGAGAACAAGAGTTGTTTCACTTTTTCATTTCTAACACTTGTCCTTAGCATAGCACTTTGCATGCAGCAAACATTAATAAATGTTTTAAATATTCATTCCATAAAAATGATTTTTAAAACTTTACAATATGATGAGTATTTTATATAGATGTTCAACAGATAATTATAATTCCTGTGCATGGAACACAAGCAGTTCAAATATGATGTCACTTTCAAATGCAGGAAGATAACAACACTTCTTCCCTAGGGAGGCAATATTATTTTCACAAGAAACAAATAAATTACCAAATGCTTCCTTGGGTTTGTAGGGCTTTTTGTTACTTCTTTACTGGGATGTAAGTTTAAAAAAAATTATGTGAACTTGGTCTCTTAAAACTATATTTTAAGCTATAAATATCAGCTATTTTATAGTGTATATAAATCAGAGCCGGTCTCAGAGTCAGGAAAACCTGGGTTTAAGTGTTGCCTATCACAATGAAAAAGGGCAATAACCTTCTGAAGGCCCAGCAACTCTCTAAGACTAAGTTGCAGTTGGTCACGGGGAAGTATGCTATACCAAAGGAATTATAAGCCTAAACAGCAAAAAAAAGAAAAAAAAAAGAAAAAGAAAAAAAAAGGTTTAATTTCAGATGTTTTATAAAAAATGTAAGTCCCTCCAAATGAATACTGTTAATAGTTAGATGTGACTTTTGGTGGAGCTGTGAACTGGTCTGTTCCAGAAAGCAATTTGGAACTTTGCCCCCCAAAATATTAAACTATGCACGTCCTTTGACCTAGCGATACAAATACTAGGTCTTTATCCCAAAGAGATCAAAGAATGAAGCAGAAGACCTAAGTATACATAAATATTTACAAGCAGCTTTTTGTGGTGGCAAAGAAATGGAAATAGGGGATGCCCATCAACTGTGGAATGGCTGAACAAGTTATAGTATATAAAAGTGATGGAATATTATTGTGCTGTAAGAAATGATGAAAAGGATGGTTTCAGAAAAACCTGGGAAGACTTGTCTGAACTGATGCAAAGTGAGCACAACCAGGAGAACTCTGTATACAACAGCAATATTTTTAAAATAATCAACTTTGAAAAACTTAGCAACTCTGATCAACACAATGAACAACCACAATTCCAAAGGACTAATGGTGAAATATACTATCCATCTCCAGAACGAGAACTGGTGGATTCAGATTGCAAACTGAAGCATATATTTTCCTCTTTCTTTTTTTACTTCTTGTTTTTGGATATGGCTAATTTAGGGATTTATTTTACATTACTATACATATTTGTAATGGGTTTTGTTTTTCTTGCCTTCTCAATAAGTGGGGGAAAAGGGAGAGAGATAATTCAAAACTGAAAAAAAATTTAATTTAAAAAATAAAATATAAAAAAATTATTAAAATATGAAAGGATACAATTGCTAAATTTGCAAGCCAGTCATTAAATTACATTTCCCCTTTTTCTTCCTGAGAAAAACTGTCAGATCAACTACTACTTTATGTGAATATGCTATGGAAACAAAACCAACATGATTTACAAATACCATCAAACCACATATACATTCTAAAATGCTACTGGGATGACCAAATACATTTTTGTATATAAGACCACTCCTGTAGAAAATAAAATCCTTCATGGGTGTTAGAACTATGATGAAGGAATTATAAATAGCTATTTCCAGAATTCCTTATTCAGAAGTCATGTCTCTGCTGTTATTTCTATATCATCATGATCACAATGCTTTGAAAACTGCAAAATATTTTCACGTTACTTAATTTAATTATAACAAAGTGCTGGCCAATCTGCAACCTCAAGTAAATATATATGGCATTCAGCACTATTTAAAATAAAACAAAACTCTTTCAAGATTTAGATAAGATAGGCTAAGTTGTTGTCTGAATATCTTAATATGGGGGTGGGAGGGAATTAACTATATTCTTGGAAGAACAATATATTCTTCTGAAACATCACTAAAAACTGTTAACACATACTGGCAGACAAGTTTTTATTTTTTAAATACTAAGATCATCATATTGTTTGCCCAGCAGACACTATTTCAGCAAAACTTTTTAAAAGTTGAAATATGAGTAGAACTTGCAAAACTAAGATGCAATGAAGCACTTCTCTTGTAGTAGTAGTTATAGAGATGGATGAATGTATAAGGAGGAGAAATCAGAACTTTATGATTAAAAAAAATCACTTAAAAGTGTTATTAAAAGCAGTGAAATGGGAAAAAAGACACACTGTATAGCCTGGAAATTGCAAAATATGTGAAGTCCTATAGAAAGCATTAAGAGGTAAAGAACTTACTTTTTGACTGATAACAATGAAAGAAGAAAAGCTAGATATAATTTTGGAGTGAGAAAACATCCAAACATAACTGCAAAAAGCAGGAGCATTTCATGGCCTAATTTTTTTTAGTAATGAAATGATAGGTTGGCCATGTGGCAAGTTTTATAATAAAGAAAAAGACATAAATCACTAATATTGTATAGCTACTGCCTTCGAGAGAAAGGAAGAAAAATTCAAATAATAAAATAATGCCCATGAAAGTCATTAGTAAAACTCTATGAAAGTGAAATAGTAATACTCTTTATAAAGAGTATTTTAAAAAACTCCCATTTTGCATCTAATGCTCTGGCTAGTTTCAACTCCAGGAACAAGATGCTCCCAGGATAAGGTCAGCACTTCTAAGCTCATTACCATACTTAAGCCTTGACTGACACCACTTTCTTAGCTTCTCCCAATGCCTTCCTGTACAGAAAGCAGAAATCAGACTCTCAGCTCTACTTTGTATATTCTGCTCTGCCTGGTTTCAACTCCATGGAACAAGATATCCCTTGATGTCCCATACCACCCCCTTTCCAGCCTCTTTTTGTACGTTGTTTCCCTCCTTAGATTGTAAACTCATAGAAGGAAGGAACTATCTTTTTTTATTAATCATATCCTCAGGGCTTAGTACAGTGCCTAGAACATGGTAGGCACTTAATAATTTACAAGATTGGAAAAAAGTTCTTCAAAATACGCTTCACAGTTGCCGATATTAAAATACCCTAAATTGTGAGAAATATTATATCCTTGATATTACCTAGAATTACAAAGGGAAATTTTGTCCTTGATATGAATATCTTTTGGATTCAACTGCAGAAATAAGTATATTCCCAAATGAATTTTTTTAGTAGACATTATACCTGAAAAACAATTTATATTTGTTATCTATTCAACGTGGAGCACTTAGGTGGAGCAGTGGATAAAACTGGGTTTAAAATCTGAGTTTAAATTTGAGCTCAGATACTAAATAACTGTCTGACCCCAAAAGCCATTTAACTTGTGCCTGTATTAATTTCCTAATCTTTAAAATGGGAATAATAATTGTACCCACCTCCCAAACGTGTTGTGAGGATAAAATAAGATAATTTTAAAGAGCTTTTCAAACTTAAAAGCACTATTTAAATGCTAGTTATTATTAGTTACTATATTCCTTATCAAATAATATGAATACACTTAGAATCTCAAAAATATTTGAGTTGGTTGGTTTCTCTTTACAAGTAAAAAAAAAAGAAAGGAAAGTGAAGACTTTATTAAGAAATGGAAAGAATTTGCTGGTCAGTCAATTCATGTAAGTTGCAAATTTCTTGGATACAAGATTCAAAGGCAAAAACATCTGTACTTGCTTCTAGGTTACAAATAACCAACAAACATATAGGATCACAATGGTTATATTTTAAAACACTGCAGAACAGTACATCAAGGATCTGTTCCACAAATAAGATAGTAGCAAGATCTTTATGCAATAACATAGCTTCCAATTTTTTTTCCTTCTCGACTGCTTCACATTCTTCTACCTTCAGCAATATGTATTTCTGGATATATTCATACCAACTCAAGAAATAAACTAACATGTAAAAAGGAAACTTATTTCAATGCAAAGGCAATTTCCTGCTTTCTGTACTCTGAGGAAATACTAAAAATGAAGAAGTAGATACTGTTAGCAGAAATCACTCAAAAAATTGTGATTAATCATACATAATTCTAAATTGATAAAGTAAAATGAACAAATTTGGGGGATTTTTACCCAATTTTTCTTCAGGTCCTGCCAACCCTTTCTCTCTCCCCAAATAAATGCATTCTGTAAGTACTTAAAACTATAGTGCATCCTTAGTTAAGGAATTATAGTAATTTCTTTTATATGTTAGGTTTTTTTTTTTAGAAAAAACATAATAATGGTTCCTTCTTTTTCTCAAGTTCTGTTTGCTTCTCATAAAGCACAAAAGAAAAAGATTGCTATGAATTCAGAAGTTTATTCAAATAGTAGCATTTGAAAAGAATGTAGAAAATATTCAAAGCAAATGATTGCTAAATCTGCAATTGTGTGAAGAAATTATACTTTTAAAATATAGCAAATAGGATAATTGTATAAGAAGTCAAGTGGCATTTATTAAGCACCGACTGTGTTTTTCAGGCACTGTGCTAAGCACTAGGGATACAAAGAAAGGCAAGAAACAGTCCCTACTCTCAAGGAGCTCACAGCATAATAGGAGAACCAACATACAGATAGCTATATACAAGCAAGACACATACAGAATAATAATTAGGAGATAATCTCTGATGAGAAAGCACTAAAGGTTTTTGTAGAAGGTGAGACTTTGGCTGAGACTTATAGGAAGACAGGAAGCAGAGATGAGGAGGGAAAGAGTACCAGGCATGGGGTACAGCCAATGAAAACTTGAGTTAGGAGATGGTCCTGTGAAAGGAAGAACAAATATGGCAGCATTATTGGTAAGGTGTATGAAGACTGGAAAGGCAGGAAGCGGCCAAGTTTTGAAGGACTTTAAAAGTCAAATAGTGGATATGATATTTGAAACTGGAGGTAACTGGGAGCCGCTGGAGTTTATTATAAGAGGAAATAGCATTAAACCAGGATTTTAGGAAGATTAATTTGATAGTTGGGTGCTGAATGTATCAGAGTGAGGAGGGACTTGTGTCAAAGAGACAACCAGCAGACTATTGCAAAATTCAAGGTGTGTTGAGATGGGGAGCTAGGCATCAGGCTGTTGGCAGTGTCAGAGGAAAGGAGAGGATACATGATAGAAGTTACAAAGGGAGAAATGATGGGCCTTGACAAATTATTGAATATGGAGGGTGAGGGAGAAAAAAGAATTGTGGGTGACACCTCAGTTACTAGAGTGGGTAATTAGGAAGATGGTAGCACCCATGACAGTAGGATGGAAATTAAGAAGACTGAAAGGTTTGGGGGAGAAAGATAATGAGTTCAGCTTTGGACATGTTGACTTTAAGAAGTCGACAGGGCATGCAGTTTTAAGATTCTAAAAAGCAGGTAGGTGCAAGACTAAAGGTTAGAAGAAAAGTAAGAGTAGGAAAAGCAGATCTGAGAATCTAAATGCTAAACTATTAGAGTTGATGAGATCACACCAAGTGAAATACAGAGAGAGAAGAGGTCCCAGGAGAGAGTCTTGGGGGAACCTCAGTTGGTTAAGTGTGACCTACATGAAGATGCTGCAAAGAAGATGGGTAGGAGGAGAGAACAATGTCACAAAAAAATGGAAAGAAAAGATTATCAAGAACAGGTTGTAACTGATAGTGTCAAAGGCTGTACAGTGGTCAAGAAGGATGAGGAAAGAGAAAAATCCATTAGTTTTGGAAATTAAGAGATCATTAGTAACTTTGGAAAGAGTAGTTTCAGGTGAATGATGAGGTTGGAAGCCAACCTAGAAAGGAAGGATAGGCAACTATTTCAAATGGCTTTCTCAAGGGATTTAGCCATCCCTACCAAAAAGATGAGATGGAAAGATCAAGTGAGGACTTTCTGACAATGGAAGAGTCATGGGCATGTTTGTAGGTGCTCAGTGGAGAGCGAAATATTAAGATAAGTGACAGAGTAAGAATCATAAAGGGTTGCTGGAGGAAACATGATGGAATGGCATCCTGTGTGAATGTACAGGCATTTGCCTTTGTGATGAAAATTGCTACCTCTTCGCATGATATTGGCCTGAAGGAGGAGATTGGCAGAAGTCACCCAAATGATGAGACAAGGAACGGGGAAAAAGGAGGAGATTTCTGCAAAAGGACTTAATATTTTCCACAATATATGAGGGAAGAGAGATTCTCAGCTGAGAAGATAAAGGAGGGGGAACTGAGGGAAGCTTGAGAAGGGATGAAAAGTATGGGAAAGTAATTGTGAAGCTGAAATGAGTTGAAGAGTGAATTGGTTAGGAAGGCATAAGAGAACTGCTTTGTTGCAGTGAGGGTCCAGCTGACATTTTTTTTTTTTGGCAAGGCAATTGGGGTTAAGTGACTTGCCCAGAGTCACACAGCTAGTAAGTGTTATGTGTCTGAGGCCGGATTATGAACTCAGGTCCTCTTGAATCTAGGGCTGGTGCTCTATTCACTGCACCACCTAGTTGCCCCTCAGTTGAAATTCTGTAACATAAACTTGTAGTGGACTAAATCGGCATGATTTCATGACTTTCTCCAACTTCGATCCACAGTATATGAATAGAAACAAAGGCAGTGGATGGTGGGTACAATTCAAGGCTGAGGCTTGGAAGAGTAAGATTTTCAACAGGACAATAAGGCAAGAGACTTGAGAGAAGATGACAGTGCAGAGTTGAACTGATTCAAAGGACTCAAGATAGGGGAGAAAAGAGGTAGCCAGTGTGGGTGTGATGGCCTGGAAAATAAATGAGGAGCAGAGAGGAAGGCACAATGAGGATGAAGAACAGGGTTTGGAATTACTACAGATTATAATCAGATAAAGTAATTTCAGAGTTTATCAATCTGGAAGTGATGAATCTGTGGGAGGTAACAGACAATGAAGGGCTGGGCTAGGTTAGAAGTAACAGAGAATTGGAGGTTTGGGCACCTGGACATAATGAAAGGACAATTGAAAGGATTATAGCCTCAGGTGAATGCCAGGGTCATGTGGGAGAGTTATGGGGAAGTTGGTGGAAGGTGGGGTTCTAGGGCCTATACCCCATCAACGCCACATTTGGACTCAGATTTGCCTGACTCTAGACCCAGCACTCTACCCACTGCATCACCTAGCTACTTTTAAGGGCAAAGTAACCGGTGATGGAAAGATCAAGAGTATTACTATCTCTGTGTGTAGCTGTGGTGGTATGGAAGAATAGGTCAAGAGATGTGAGTAAGTTGAGAATTTGGGAGATTAGGACATTTGAAGGATTATCAATATATAATGAAGTTCAATAGTATGAGGGCAGGAGTTCAGGAGAAGAGAAAGACTGAACTAGGTACTGAACTCATTGAGGAAGGAAGGATGGTGTCCTGGTGGTCTGCAGACAACAGCTACCAGAATTTTGACTATAGACTGACTGACCCTCAAAAGAGCAGAGGTTATTGAGTGACAGTGGTAGACAAAAAGCCTGGAAGTAACAATGGGGAAATCCAACTTCCCCATCATAACCAATGATTTTGGGGATATGAGTGAAAGTGTCGTCAGTGCTGAAAAGGGTAATCAAGGAAGCTGTCATTAAGAGGGAGCCTGGTTTCAGAAAGTGCAAGAAGATGGAGGGATCAAGAAAAGGTTTAAGATGAAATTCAGTTTGTTATCTCTCAAACAGGCATTCCAGCCAGAGATCATAGAGGAAGGGTTAGGTAGCTTTAGAGAAGGAGGCTGAGGGGTTGGGTAATGGAGGGGTGAGTGGAGGACGGAAGAGGAGACTTGAACAGTGGCAACCAGGAAGTCTGAATCACTAGGATGGGGTTGTTATGACGGGGTGGAAGTATGTTAATCGCTGAGGAATGTGTTCAGGTAGGGTTATCACTGCCCACAGGATTTTGTCTTTAGGTAGAGTTGTCTGAGGGTGTCAAGCAGATGTGTGTGGTTGGAAGAAGGTGGTGCTGGTGGTAAAAATGGAGGGTGCCCAGGCAGAGACAAGGCAAGCCCTGTGGTGCTACACGTGACTGCAGCTAGATCATATTTTAAGGGCTCAGACAAGGGAGGCCTTAAGGGGCTACAGGTGATACAGGGTGCTTGCCAAAAGCACAAGCAAAACATACTACACATAAACAAATTTCTGTGTTTGTAAACAATCAAAATGACTAGATCTGTAAAGGAAACTTAGAAAATGTTTTATAACTTAATTATGCCAAAATTATTTTTAAATTATCTATAAATTTTACAAACTTAAAGTAAGGTTCTCTGCCTTCTTGGCTAGCCAGATATCCTCCATTCAACTCCCCCACCCTATCCTCCTTACAAGATTAGCTAATATTCCCCAAACTTTGGAATTTAGACTATCTTTAAATAAGGAACAACAGGGAATAGTGATCCCTAAAGCCAGTGAAAAAGGTCAAGTTAACCTTTTCACCATGGGTTTTACCGATATTTTTAAATTTCTTATAATCATTGATGCTTATTCTGAAAATTTCACAATCACTTGTGGCTTCCTCAATTTCCATATCCAAGGTCAGTTTTCTATGTCTTAAATGAATAATTATCCATCAAGGAATAATACAAATAGGACCCTAATTAATTAATTTGCTCATTGCCAATCTATATTAACAGTCTGGTTGTGACCAAACTCTATACATACCAGCATTCTCTTTCCATCCTGAATAGCTCTGCACCCTCTATCCTTCTGAACAAAATCTGGAAAAGCTGAAAGAATAATCTCAATATGTGAAGATTCATCTGGGAATAATCCTGACATGACCTAAAAGGCAGATTATCACCTAAAACCTAAGGTAAAGAGAATTCTCTTAACTAGAGAACAGTGAAAGAAAAGGTCAATGAAAAATGAACTTGACTAGAAAGGTACTTTGCCTTATTTCGAGTAGAGGAGTCAACGGTTACATAAACCCTCTCTATTAGATCTTTAAAATAATATATTTTAAAAATACTATTTCCCAAATTCAACTAGTTTAATTGATACTATTTTCCTCATGCAAAAGATGTATATATATATACCAAACACCTCAAAAGTACACAGCAAACACTGACTTTCAAAAGAGTTTTGATGAATATAAACATTCCACAATGTTTAAGATCAATATTGTTTTTAACTCATTTATGTTAAATACTTTGTTCTTTAGCAGCTTTTTTTTCTTCTATGCTGTTGTCTATGAGGGCTACCCTGAGTTGTCCATTCAGTGTTTTCTTTTCCACTAAACATTAATTACACATAACTGTCATTTGTGACTGAGCTAATTCTAGATTATTTTTGTTAACTCAAGGGAATCACAGAAGAGAAAGTGAATTCAGAGGTAATTCAAAACCTCTGTACTTTATAAACCCCAGGTAATAAGCAATAAAATCTACTGTTCTCCTTTTCATAGCTGTCCACTCTTGTGATATGTCCAGTGTATAGAAGCATGATAAAAAGGAAGGTAGCTTAACAGAAAAGGCTAAAGGTTAAAAAGCATGAATTGTTGTATTTCTTAGGCCTAAATTTCTTCAACTCCAGATCTAAAGGTAAGAAATGAGAAATATTCATGTATACTCCTCACTGTGACTTGGTTCTTAGGATATCAATGGATGATTTTTGTCTTATGCTATCTGGTATTGGGAATATCAAGTAAAGTTTGTTCCTAAAAATTAATAACAAATTAGAGGCAGAATGGTGTATTAGAAAAAAACAAAATAGTACTTGCAGTAAGAAGACATTTAATAGCTGCATGACCTTGTGAAAGTCACTTAAAGTCTACAAGCTTCAGTTTTGAGAGCTATACAACAGGATTTATGTCCTTATAGGGTTGTTGTGGGAATCAAGTGAGAAAATAGTAAAGAAAGCAATTTATAAACTTTGAAACATTATATACAAATAATAATAACTATTATTATTATTAATCAACAAGGTCAAATTCTGCTGGAGGGTTCACCAACCTGATGATGAGTTTTTTTATTTCCCTGAGAATAAGACTGTCTTTCAAACGGGAGCCTTGTGCTCCACTGTAGCCTTTAAAAAGAAAAAAAAAAGTCTTTGTAAAATAGTAATATTTCGGAAATGATGGATCATCTGTTTCTCCAACCTACTGGGGAAAATGTAGGGCCTCACAGAACCTCTTGAAGAGAAGATGTCCTGAGGTAACTGGCTAGCTGATAGCCTTAGGAAACAGAATTGGTCTCTTTATTGTGTTGCTTCAAGATATACCTTCCTCAAAAATCTGAGTTGGGAGACTTTTCTGGTATGTTTTTGGGGTTTGGAAAAGGGTACTTCATAGAATCTTCAAAATCCAGGACCCATGACACTACCTCAGCTTAAATGGAGTAACATTTGTTTAGCACTTGGAAAAGTGCCTGACACGTAGCAGTCCTTAAATAAATGCATATTACCTTCCCCTTTTCCTGACCCTACCTGCACTGCCACTACTCCCACTCCACTGGCATTAATATATAGAGCTTAGGATACTTATATTACTGTTTCTAAACATTCTATTCTCTGGTTTCAGATCTGGTCTAAAAACAATGTTAATATATCATCAATAGCATTCTGTTTTCCTTTTCTTTGGGGATGCCCTACAGCACCTCCATCCAATGTTCTGATGCTGTTCTAAAAATTTCCAAGGTTGGTCAGTAACACAAGCACAACACTCCCGCCCAGTGTGCCAAATCTTCTCTCCTCCCTACCACAGTTACCAAATCTTACTAATTCTATCTCCTCAAAATTTCTCTCATCCTTTTCCTTTTCACTAGGCTCACCAAAACTACCATAGTTCAGCCCCTCATTACTTCATGTCTAGGCAATCATAATAGCCTTTTAATCAATCCTCTTGACTCCAATCTCTCCCCTTTACAATTCTTCTTTCACGCAGCTGGTAACCCAGTAAAGCACAGGCCTAGTATGTTATTTGCCTGTTCAGAAAATTTCAGTGGCTGCCCATTGCCCCTACAATAAAACACAAACTCCTCTGCTTGGCATTTAATCTAGCTTAAGTATATCTTCCTATACTTATTAGATGCTATTCCCTGTCACTCTATGCTCTGGCCCAACTGGCCTCCTTTATTTTTCCTGCACACAACAATCTGTCTCTCTCCTTCCTTTCTCTGTACAGAGTGTTCCCCAATGGCTGGGAATGCCTGCCCTTCCTCCTTTCCACAGGCACTGAGAACCCTTAGGTCTCTTCAAGGCTCAAGAGCCATTCCTTCAAGAGTCTTTTCCTGATTCTCTTAGTTTGAGTGTCTTGCCAAATCACTTTTTTAAAATTTTGTATGCAGCCTTTATTTACTTATTTGTCAACATGCTGAACATGCAGTAGAATAAGGCAACTGTACTAAGGAATAAAGATTTTATACACTGTACAGGGACAGCACACCTTGTATAAAAACTAATTTTAATAATTCATTGAACAAACTGAACACCGACAATAAGGTTAAAGTGTTATATATTTGAGGTCCATACATCTGAATTTTAACCAGTTCTCTAGAGATTATGCTATAATCAAAAACAGTAACTCTAATAGTGGGGATTCCAGGTATTAGGAGGGCCAAGAGGGAAAAAAAATTAGTTAATGCACCACCATGTTTGCTTCTGCTTCCCTAGGTGTAGGTCCTTTGTTTGCTACCCATCAAAGAGAAATAAGTGAAGAAATAAGTGTATCTTCTCCCTCAATTATAGCATTTTTATATTTGTGAAGTAGGAGACAAAAAAAAAAGAGTAGAAAGGATTCATCACACTCTTGTCTCTTTTCACATCTACAATTATACATTTCATAGTCTATAATGCAAGCTCCTTCCAAGACAAGGACAGTCCTGTTCTTCATGCTAAGAATGGAATGCAACACACTAACAATTAAGCTGATTTTTCTGAAATTGCATGATACATGTTTACTTCTACATTGTGAAGATAACTTTATATTTAATTTTTCAAGCATTGGACTGAAGATACAGGGGCAATAAAGTAAGAATGGTGGGAGTGGTGGGAGTAAAGAGGAGCTCTGCAGTCTATATGTAATTTTCACTGACTGGCTGTGTGAACACTAGATAAAATGAGTTAAGTGGACTAGATGATCTCAAGGCTAAAATCAAACTCAGTACTAGGACTCAAACTCAGTTCACCTGACACCAAATTCAGAACTCTTTCAGTTTGATTTTTGGCAAGATTCTAAGTAGAGATCTGAAAGTGACTTTCCACCTGTACATTTCTGTCAGCACTTAGCTCAACTTCCATAGTTTTCTATTTTTCCTGGTCTACAATAACCACTTTAATTATACTTTGAAAGCACTTACAAAGTATCTACTATGTGCTAAGCACTGGGGAGACAAATAGAGGCCAAAAAAAAAAATAGTCACTGCCCTCAAGGAGCTTACAATTTATAGTTATTTTGGCAGTTTTGTATTATTTAGTTGTCTGATGTGTTTATGCCTTGTTTCAACTAGAATGAAAAGTTTTTGTGGATAGGAAATATGTCTTATATTTTCTGCCCTGTAATTCCTATATGATCTGGCACTATGCCGTACACACACTCTATTAGTATTAATATGGAATGCACTTTTCCCAAAATATGGCATGTCAAAAACTTAAGTAAAGGTCAAGATAATCCTGTTAGTACTAGAGAAAGTACTTCAATTGTTGTTTGGGAATATATGCCCCCACACTACACAGAAAAATTAAGTATCCACATATGAAAGACTATCTTCTGGGAAAAATTCTGCTTTTCAAGTGGAATGCATGGTGGTAAAAATGATATATTATTGGGAAAATGGGAACATTGCAACAACAAAAACGAAGACAAGAACAGTGATGATCAAAATAAATAAAACATCTTTATTTCAACTGAAAGTAAAGCAAAACTAAAGTTCACAGTAAATATATATAGTAATTTTATATAATTTTTCTAGTGTATACTTATATAGTTTTTATCACTTCAAAAAAATCAAAAGAGACCCAATTTGGGGTGATGTGGAGTATATTAATAGGATAACTGATTGCTATGGACCAGCATTTCCCAAACTAATTTGGCCATAAAGAACTGCTAGAGTTGATATAAATGGAAAAAACCCTTAACTTTGGGACTACATACCTGGAATGGCTATATGAGCCAGGATCAAAGTTAGGGCATGGTAGAATGCCAGAAGAAAATATCTGAAAACCCAAGTAAGCAGAAGTTAGGGCAGATATATTCCCCTTAATTTGCTTTACATTTTTAAGGCGAGGGGACATGTGAGGGAATAGAGAAGGCAGGAAAGCAGAAAGGGGAGAGGTGGAATTAATGACTTCCAGATTAGTAAGAGAGTGGAGAACAGTGAAGCGGGGATTGTGTCTTTCCCCAAACTGTTTATTTCTGCATACCTGGCTTGACTGTTGGCTAGGGAAGAAAAGAAAGCACAAAGTTTGGCACAACACTTTCAGGACTGGATCTCCACTACTTAAGAGGGGGTGTGTGTGTGTGTGTGTGTGTGTGTGTGTTGGGGCGTTTCCACATGATTCACTGCAACCAAAAATTTTCATAGTAACTCCATTCATAGTACACAGAACAGCAGGGTTCTACACAACACAATTTAGAACCATTATAACCTATCACTCAGTGCAGGTTATTGTATTTTTACACTAATATGCAGCACATTTCCTGGGTGGATATTTAGGCCAAGTTCTTTCCAGTTACTATAAATCTCATTTTAGGGTGCTTTCTAATGTTGCATGGCTTGATGCAATTAGCAAAATGTCATCTGCAAACAAGTGATCTGGAGTAGATTACCATTTAACCCTCTTCAACTTGGACTATGTTCTGAAACTCCTGTATGACGGGAAAATACCTGTGGCAAGCATACATCTGGTTTTATGCCTTGCTTTATCCTAACAATCAGAGGAGTGAGCAAAGTTATCTCTATTATATCTTTCAATGTATGCTGCATGATTTTAAAGTGTCTGAAGGACAACTTTTCCGAAGGAGAGCCTTTGAGGCAGCTTTTTGCCCTCCCAAATCAAATAATTTTTTTTCATAATCAAAAAATAAGCTTAGTGGGACCTAGTATGCTTTATATTATCAGCAAATTGTGTGTAATGTATTGCAGAATATTCCTTGTGATATAAACTATGTATGTTTCCAATAACTATACTGAGGATTCTTTTGATACGTGTGCAGATTATTCTCATAAAAATTTTCTATAGATGGGAAAGTGGATTAAGAAAACCTACTGTCCATTTCATGATAGGCAATCAAATAAAGAAAATGGGAGTACTTGTCCAGAAATGCAGATATCTATTATATATCTACAAATGACTACTGATATGAATTTATTACTAAAAAAGAAACTGCTTATTAAAACCAGTTAGAGTGTCTCAGAGAAACTACAAAGTTCTATTAATAAAGCTACTCCCTCAAACAAAGTTCACCCTTTTTAACACCAGCATTTTCCCTATGATACTGCATGGCTACAGTCTCCAAAGAAATGAAACTGAGACTCACTTAAAGGCACATGGTAGGTATGACCAGCCTGTGAGACATTACAAATCATGGAATTATGCAGAAGTGGTGTAAAGCATATCATCAAAGAAATGAGCAGAAAAAACCCCAAAACAATAAAAAAACAAACAAAAAAATCCCCACGTGGGTCAGTTATGTAGCTGGAAAGAGGGACAACCAAAAGTTGGCCTGTGAGAGCCATTAGTATCCACCTAATGTGACTAGAATATGAGGAAGGGCCCAAGCATACTGGATGGATCTCCCATGAACAAATTTGGAGGAGGACACAAGTAGAACTGGCACAGGACGGAGAGGCCTATCTGGGTTGTAAGCTGCATCTCTGAAAGGAATAACTATATAGATGACATCACAGATCCACTGCAGTAGAAACAGTAAGCTATTAAACATGAAATGTCTTTTTCTGAACACAAAACAAATCCCAATTTAAAAGGTAATGGTTAAAAGAGGGAGAGGGTGAAGGAAAATAAAACAAATTTTCTCTTTTACTTGTATTATAGAACAGACAATTCCAAAAGAGTTTTTCCACTAACCTATGGGTAAACCTGTATTTTTTTTTTTTTGGCTGGACAACTGAGAGGGAGAAAAGCAAGAAACCCTGGACATTCCGCCTACTTTTCTGTCCTCACAGGAATTTTCCCAGTCCTCTTGGTGGAAGCTATCCAAAAGAAGTTCAAAACTTTATTTAACTACCAATAGCATAAAATTCTCCCTCTTCTGAAAATCTTTCCAAAATATTACCAAGGAATTTGCTAACTGATTCAATTCCAAATATTGAGGGTAATTATCAATCTAAATCAACTATACTTATAAAATTTTCACTTTATATTAAAATCAATTTAAAAGAAAGCCGTTTTCTCCCAAGCCAGATAATTATACTTCTAAATGTAATGTAACTCCTATAGAACTGATATAAAAATAATAAATGTAGTCAACTAGCCTTAAGTAACCTGAGAAAAAAAGTAAAAATTAAAAAGAAACAAGCTAAATTCAACAATCAGAAAGTATTACCTTTGAGTAAGAATGACTTTTCTTTTAGAAATAAAGTGATGGGTTGTTAAATTATAATCTCTTGCAGAAAGACTATACTAAAAAAGACCTTTTATCAGAAGTAAACTGATAATCACCAGAAGCATGAGAATTTTTATACATTTTATTTTACTAACTTTACTGAACCCAGTAGATTTTACACAACTTTTTACTGTACTAATTTTAATTCACTTGCAAGAAAGAATGGATAGAGGTGTGTCATTTAAAAATTAATTTATGCCAAAAACTAACATAGTAATAATATTTTACCTTATGAAAATTACTTTTTAAGGCCTTAGCCAACAAGAGCATACATCTTAAGTAGTTTTAATAGTAGTAGTAACTTTGCATTCGACGATGCATACTACCCCTTGTGACTTTTGAACACATGCATTTGTGAAATGACTAGCATTGTTGCCAATAATGAGAATATTTTCTCTGTGGAGAACCACTTGGCTCCATACAACATTTGGACTTACAACTCTGACTCCAAAAGAACTAGCGAATAATGGTAATGGTAATGTATATGGTAATCATAAGTATAATAATAATTCACATTCACATATTGCTTTAAAGTTTACAAACTGCATTCCTCACAACAACCCAGTAAGGTAGTTAACGCGAGCACAATTTTCCCCATATTACAGATGGGAAAACAGGTTCAGAGAGGTTAAGTGAATTATCCACAGTCACACAGCTAGTAAGTATTAAAAATGGACCCTTTGACCCAGCAATAGCACTTCTAGGGCTATATGCCAAAGAGATCACACAAATGGGAAAAGGACCTACATGTACAAAAATATTCATAGCAGCTCTTTTTGTGGTGGCAAAGAATTGGAAATTGAGAGGATGCCCATCAATTGGGGAATGGCTGAGCAAGCTGTGGTATATGAATGTGATGGAATACTATTGTGCTACAAGAAATGATAAACAGGCTGACATCAGAAAAACCTGGAAAGATTTGTATGGTCTGATGCTGAGTGAAGGGAGCAGAACCAAGAGAACGTTGTACACAATAACAACCACGTTATGTGATGACTAATAGTGATAACTTAACCCTTCATGGCAATACAAGGATTTAAGATATCTCCAGAAGCCTTGTGATGGAAAATGCTATCCACACCCAAAGAAAGAAATATGGAAGCCAAATTGTTATTTTTTTTTCTCTTCTGTTGAGTTTTGTTTCCTCTTTCTGATGGTTCCTCCTATTGGTTTTAATTTCTACTTACAACATCACTAATGTGAAAATATGTTTAATATGAATGTAAATGTATAGCCTATATCAGATTGTGCACCGTCTTGGGGAGGGTGGTGGGGAGGAATGGGGGAGAAGAGTTTTAAACTCAAAAGCATAAGGAAGTGATTATTGATAAATCAAAATAAATAAAGGAAAAAAAAAGGAAAAAAAAAATGGACCTTGAACCCAGGTCTCTAAACACCAAGTCTTGTGCTCCACTACATCACAATGTTCCACAAATGGCAAAATTTCATTAATTCAGATGCCAATAATTCAGAATTTGAGATAATTTGAACTAATTTGTGAGGTGAAGGTTATGTTTGAAGTACATCTGGAAAAAAAGAGCAAGCTGAATAAATGAATATGATCAAAAAGGCATGTTTGAGCTAATCAAAATTACTTTATCAAAATCCTTAAGCAGTATTCACTTACATAATACCACTCAATGTATTCCTTAGATATGATTTTTATATATCATTCACTAAAGTTTATGAAACAAAATTACAGATTTTCAGAGTTGTGTGGCACCTCGGTAACTATGTAACATACAAACACACACACACACAAACATATACACTTGAAAACACTTGAGAGCCAAAGAATTTTAGAGCTACTGTAGGAACTTAATCAACCAACCCAACATCATCGTTTCATATACAAAGAAACTTAGGCCCAATCAGGTTAAGCCACACAATCACTTGGCAACAGAGCTAGAGCCTAGGTAGGTTTCTTGACTCTTACAGTCCATTATGCTATTATAAATACTAGAAAATAAAATTACATTTCTTTTTTAAAATTCTATTAAATTGTACTTTACCAGTTAGACTGAATTTATCTCCAACTATTTAGGCAATATTCTCTATTACTTTATTGACAAATCCTAAACCAATTCCTATGTTTAATCATGAAAAAATACTGTCAAAAATGGGTAACATTTTTTGAGTAAGTATATTTTTACTTGAGAGGCAGCTAGGTGGCACAGTGGATAGAGCACCAGTCTTGAAGTCTGAAGGACCAGAGTTCAAATCCAGCCTCAGACCAAACACTTGACACTAGCTATGTGACCCTGGGCAAGTCACTTAACCCCAACTGCCTTTAAAAAAAAAAAAAGGAACAGTAACTTGAATTTATCTTGTTTTACAAATTACGTACTCAAAGCCATGAGATGCAAAAATTTTATCTCTCAGTAACTTGGTTTTTTTTTTTAAATAAAGATGAGTCATTTCACTAAAATTATCCTCTGATGTCCTATTTTGGCATGGAAGTGACTCTGGGTTCTCAATGACTATGCCTTGGCTGATTCTGTCAAGGTGCAAAGGCTTGAAATAGAGGCAGCCATTGATGCATCATATATCTGCCATCTAAAGACCATCCCAGAAAAGCTCAGAGAGGCTCGTCATTGAAAGATTAGCCACTAAGGGATGAATATTTTTTTTTAACATAAAAACTCACGAATACTAGCTAATACGGCATCGAAATAAGATTATGAACTTGACATAACTATGTTTCTGAGATTCTGGTTTCATTAACACTGAAGGCATTACTGTTGACAGAATTTCAAAGATTAAGGAAAGAACAAGTTAATTTTCGCAGATGTGTAAGAATTTCACAGGTGACATATTTGGGGCTTATCTTCACAGGAGATTTACCTGATGCTGGTAGACTGTTCTCTTCTTCATTCAACCTTATGGCCTCAACACAGTCTTTATCATTATCAAATGCTGACAAAGATACTTAAATGATACTACTGTTTCATTTCCAAAAGATTTAATAGCCAAGGGCTTTTCTCATTCCCTATACCTGAATACGGTAATTTCGAAACTAATTTTTCTCCTGTCCAAATTTGGAAGGATTATTTAGCATAAAAAATTCTGTTTTGATTACTTTTCTTAACCATTTAATTTAAAGGGGAGAAAAAGTCCTTGTTCTTAAAAGGATGTTTTGAATAGGCCTGGGTATCTGAGCACACCCATCAAAAAAAGGTTGGTTGGCCTTTTGCATGTAAGCCTCCTAAAGCTTATGAAGGACTGTGGATTGTTTTTTCGATGAACAGTAAACAATTCTTCCTTCATATATAATCACAGGCTTCTCATCAGTCATTTAAGGGATATGCAATTTCAAAATAATACAGCTGCACTATAAAGCACAGTAGGGAAAAATCACCAACAGAGGGCAGGATAGTTGTAATCAGTGAAGCAATGGGACAGAAGTTCTTTGAACACCAACAGATACAGTGTTTATGACTATTATGAAATTTAGAAAATTAAATAAAGTGAAAAAAACATGCCTACTTCCCTTACCACAGCAAATGACCTCCAAATAGTACAGAAAAATATACCAATACCTACTACTTCTAAAACAGATAATTGATTCTTTCAAAGCAGATCATTTACGGCTTTGTCTTCAGACTTAAAAGAGAAAGATATTTTTCCATCATTATTAAAAGAAATTTAATAGTTTATACTTGTATCTCACATAGCAGTATTTCTAAGTTGTTGAATTCATACAGAGCTTTGCAGAACACAAAGAATTTGTGTACATCCAATTTATCTAGCACAACTGAATGTAAACAGAATTGGCCCTTGGGTTCTGTCCTACACCCTCTTCTCTTCTCCTTCCATACCACTTCATTTAGTGATCTCATCAGCACCCATGGATTTAATTACCATCTCTACACTGATGATTCTCCTATCTACCTCTCCTGTCCTAACCTCTCTGCTGACCTCCAATCTCACTTCTCTGTCTTTCAGACATCTCAAACTGGATGTTTAGTAGACATCTTAAACTCAACATGTACAAAATGGAATTTAATTTTTCCCCTAAACTGAATCCACTCTTAACTTCCCTATTACTGTAGAGAATATCACCATCCTCCCAATCTCTTACATTTTCAATCTAGAAGTCATCTTGGATTCCTCATTATCTCTCACCCATCCTCCCCCCCAACCCCCAATCTGTTGCCAAGGCCTTATTTACTTCACCTTTGGAACACCTCTTGAATACATCTCTTCTCCCCTCTGACAATATCATCACTCTGGTGGGCCTGTAGTCCCTTATCGCCCCATGCTGAAAATATTGCAATAACCGGCTGGTGGGTGGGTTTGCCTGCCTCAAGTCTCTCCTGACTTCAGTCCACTCTCCATTTCACCACCAAAGTGATTTATCTAAAGTGCAGGTCTAGTCATGTCACCTCTGTACTTAATAAAGTACAATGGCTCCTTATTACATCCAGGTTCAAATATAAAATGCTCTGTTTGGCATTCAAAGTCCTTTATAATCTATTCCCCTCCTACTTTTCCAATCTAATATCCACCACATACTCCTGTCTGTATATTTATTTGCATGTCTCCCTCCTTCTCTCCCTCATTAGACTGTAAGCTCCTTAAGAGCAACGACTGTCATTTGGCTCTTTTTGTATCCCCAGGGCTTAACACAGTGCCTAGCACATAGGTGATGCTTAATTAATGTTTACTGATTGACTGAAATTTTGCAGTTAAAATTAATCTTCAGTGTCCTCAGCATCTGTCTTTCTGATTCCTTCACGTTCACACTGTCTTACTGTCCTCTAAGACCACCCCCACTTTGAAAAACAGGAAAGGATCTGTCAGTCATTTATACCTGTTGATTTAGTCTGAAGTACTCACACAGTAAAGGGACTGGAGAAATCATTTATCCAATCCTCTTATCTTACAGAGGAGAAAAGATTTTCAATCTGTTCAAAACATTTTCATTGTAAGCCTTTAGATGTAAAATTATGGAACTACAAATGATGTAGTTTTACGGAATTTCAGGTATCAGAAAACAGAAGGGGAGTTCTGTTGAAGTTTAGAGTTAGACTATCTCCTGCCTCAAAAATCTATGATTAGTCATAAGGCTAGCTATGAAAATAAATCTAATTTAGGCAGCATTCAGATTCAGGGGGTTGGGTTTTTAGGAGTGAGTAGGACAGAAGAGTTAAAGGAAAATTAGAAGGTATAATTTATGGTACTCATACCCCAGTTCCCTACCCCAAAGAAGGATGAGCCAAGAATTCTTTCTATGATTATCTAAGACCAGTTCTGAGGACTTGCTAGGGAAAGAGAAGCATGGTCCCTGTTTTCAGGTGCTCAATTTTTTACTCCTCTTTACCAGTTATAGGATGCTAGAAGATTTAGGGCCAATTACGCATTGTGACCCCTTTTCCTATTCACTGCTAATTCAGTAGTGGTCTCACCATTCCAGGCAATCCCACAGAGAAGAGAACAAGCATTTATTAAGCACCTACTATGTGCCAGGCATAATGACAAGCATTTTACAAATAATATTTTATCCTTACAAACAACCACATAAGGTAGATGCCATTATGAGCTTTATTTTACAGATGAGGAAACTGAACCAGATGGGTTAAGCAATTTGCCCAGGGTCACAAAGCTGAATATCTATGCCTAGATTTTAACTCAGGTCTAACTCCACAGCACTTGTTCTACTGCGGCACCTAGCTGCCCACAGGGCCTCTGGGCACAGTCTCCTAGGTCTATCATACTAGATCAATTGAAAAAAGGAAAGAAGAAATGAGAGAAAAACAGTAATTTCTACTAGGGATAGCGGATATTGGGACAAAGGGAGTACTGGATATTGGTGCATTAGATTCTGGATAATTTTCTTTTATTGTATATGTGTGATAATGATGAAAAACTGTATTATTACCAGGGAAAATACTTAACATTGAGGTAGACTGCAGATACTTGAAAGACTAACAGTGAAGAAAATCTATATAAAAATTTGGTTTGGTAGTACAAAAGTAATAATAAATCATTTCCCTCAACTGCTTACCACATTGAATTACAATGCAACATAAGAATATTATGCAGATTACTCTGATACAAATAGAATGATACAAATGTTTTATTTGATTACAGGATTAAACACTGCTCATGTATTCTCAATTTTCATAGCTTCCTGCTTATGTACTACAGGTTGCCTTTTCACTTAACTTCTATGGACCCATATCACTACAATGGGCACTTCCTCTACCAATATATACTGCAAACTCTCCATGATTTTTCATTCAATAAATGCTACATATCTTCTCACTCTCTTAAGATAGTCCTTTGAGCTTTTTTTTGGATACAAGGGCAATATTCTAACAATCCACTGGCTATAGCTCAGTCTTCTTATATGACATGGCTGCCTTTTGGTCGCAGGTATGGTAAGCTTAATGAGTTTTATGTTACTTCTTGTGTTCAAATTATCATTGGTAACTTGATGTATACTATACCCACCAAATGTACTTTGTGTTATCTGAAATTGACTGAAAGGTATAGGGACTACAAAATGCAGCTATGCTTATTATTTAATTACAAAAATTGTTTTATGTAACAAAAATATGGCTCTCTTCCAAAAAGGAGTCTCCCCTGCATATATTATCATTATATGATTTTTTTTGCTAGGTTACTAAATAATTTCATTTTATTCAAGTACTTGCTGAATAGCAACATCGAATGAGGAACATCTATGCTTACCAATTAGGTTCTGCAATTTCATAGAAGACATTCTGTACAAAGTCAAAATGAATGAATGAATGAAAAAGTATTTAAGCACTTACAATATGCTAAACACTGGAGACACAAACAGAAAAAAGCGATAGTCCTTGATTTCAAGAAGTTCACTTTCTAATTACAGAGGGGGTCCCTATAAATGGTGAGGTTCTTTAAATGCTTCATTTTAAAGATGACACCATATTGATTATCAAGCTTGAAAAATTATAGGGCTTCCTCAGTGAAATCTATGGCTACTCAAAAGAGAATAGCCTAGCAAGTAGATAAAGACTCTTTTTGACTCAGATTATAATAAAGAGTTGGCATGAGTTAGTTCATAAATGCACATAAAATGGATAGAAAGACAATAAGCTGAGCTCAAAATTTAATAGGAGAGCAAACTGGATTTATATATAGGAAATCATATAGTATTTTTAAGGAATCTAAAATCATTATTATCTTCAGCACTTTTTTAAAACATACATTAGTGAAACCACTTGAATACCTGGGCCCACAAGGCTTCACTGAATCTGGGATCATAGATAAGATTCTCTACAATCTCTTCATTGGCCAATCTTGAGTAGATGAGGTACATTCCAATTCTCTGCATTTCATCCCAACTCAACCACTAGAAGTGCTCAAAAATGCTTAAATGGAGATCTGTAAGCAGAGAGTAACATCCATCAAATGATCTCATCAATCGCTACTATGGAACTCCTGAAAAGGAAGAATGATCCCTAATATAAAAAAATGGGGCTTTTAATATACAAAAAAAGGAAAGTTGATAAGCCATCTTAAGAGCTGTCACATTACTATTCCAATTTAGATGCCAAGTTGGAGAAGGATAGTAGCATCCTCTCTCTCTAGCACTCCTAAGGTTTCAATTGGTTCTACAGAATATCTTCTGATAAATCTCATTTGAAAATGTTAAAAATAAATCATTTGAAGTTTCCTAATCTAGATGTATATCAAAATCTGACAATGTTTCATCTACTTTGTTTTTCAAGTGTGGATGGTTTCTTTCTCTTTTACTTTACTGTGGATTTCATTAAGGAAACTATATACAGTTCCAGTGCAATTAATACAGTATCATTTACAATGAAAATATTCTAAAAAGTTTGTGTGAATCATTTTTCTATTGACTTAATTATCATTTTGGAGCAGTTTTATCCTTATTTCTGATTAATCTTAAATTAGCAGTGGCTAACATTTTTGCTTCATTTTTCTTTAACTTTGCTGTTCTTTCCAGGGAAAGTAATGGTCTTAGAAACATGCAAAAGTATCAAGAAGTTTTTAGCTTGCTTTTTTGAAAAGCCTTTACAGAATCATCCTGTAAATAATAATTCAATTCAAAAGGCTAAAATTCAATAAGTACCTACCCTCTATCCTTAAATGTGGGCAGGCCTATGTTCAATTACTGGAATAATATGATAAAATAATGCCACCTTAGCATGATGCATTGGTTATGGCACTGAATTAGAAACCAGAGGGCTTTAAATCCCACCTCCCTCACTGTGTAACTTTAAACTTAGTCTTTCTGGGCCTCATCTGTGAAATGAGGAGGCTGGACAAGATGGCCTCTAAGGACTCTCTCAGCTCTAAATTTATGCTCTTAAAATCCCTGCCCTCTAGCTAAAGGATATCACATACACAAATACTACACAAAAGTTCTATTCCATTAAATCTATAGGAAATGCTGAAAAGAGATGGATGAGAGATTCTGGGACAGTGGTATCACATGCAGCTGAAGGTTTCAGATTATTCTTTACGGAAGAGATGGCATCTAAGCTGGTCTAAAAAAAAAGACATCAATAGGCTGAGATGTCAAGCAAATTCATTTCAGATTATCAGGGACATCATGTGAAAATACCAAGGCAAGCAAATAACAGACAAGAAAGGCAAGCAAATGAAAGATAATACTCCAGTTTAGCTGGGACACAGAGTACCTGAAGGGAATCAGTGTGAAACAGCTAAAAAGCAAGGTTGGAGACATTGTAGAAGGCCTTGAATATCAGGATAAGTTTATATTTTATCTTGTAGCTAGGGAATATTTTGGGGAAGAGGAATGATTTGATCACACCTGTTCATCTGAAAGACTAATTCCTAATTTCTGCAAAAGAGATTAGAGAATTCCTTACTGTTGTCAATTCTACCTCCACAGCCACATTCCACACTACCAGTTCCCACCCTTACCACTTCTCCAATTTTGAGACAGTCTTCCTGCCTCTAGTATCTCCTTTTTCCAATCTATCTCCGTATTCATTACCAAACTGCTATTTCTCAAGTGAAGGTCTGACCATGTTACTGTTTAAGAAGCTTCAATAGCTCTCTAAGGCTTCTAGGAACAAATACAAATTGCTCTATGTGACATTTAAAACCTTCACAAAGTGAATCCAATCTGTCTTTTGATGACACATTACTCATTATCCTCCTGTAATCTATGTTCCAGTGAGACTGGCCTCTTATTGTTTTCTATATATAATTCAAACTCCTACCACCAGGCCTTTGCATAGGCTGTATCCCCTGGCTGAGGTGCTCTCTGCTGCTTAGAATCTCTAGCTCCTTTCAAGAGTCAGTTGAGTTCAATTCAATTCAATAAACATTTATGTGAAATTTCCTAATTCTTTAAGAAACTGATTTGTCTTTCTTTATACTAACTTTTGTCTGCACCGAATACTGACTTCTCTCTGTACATGTTATTTCTCTTGAGTAGAATGTGAGTACCTTCCAGTCAAGGATTGTCATCTTTTGTCTATGTATGTTTGGCTTAGTGCCTTGCACAACACTTTGGGCTTAATACATATATTTGTAGAATGAATGAATCTGCAGAGAAGTAATAACTGAAACAAAGAGAGTACTGAGACTACCCAGAGAAAGTACACAAAGAAAAGTTACAGGAGAGAACTTTAAGGAACACCTGCAATTTGGGAGTGGGCGGAGAAAGGAGAATTTATGAAGAAGACAAGGAAAAGAAATCAGACAAAGAAGATGATCTAGGAGAGAACAATGTCACAAAGGACAAGGAAGACAAAGTATAAAGAAGGGAAAAGCTTTAAATGATACATACAGGAAGGATGAATAGTGAGAAAAGGATGTTGGATTTGAAAATTCAGAATTCACTAGTAACTTTGGAAAGAGCAGTTACAATAGAATAGTGAGGATGGAAATCAGATTACAAGGCCATGAGAAACACAAATGTGTGGTCAGGAAGTAGAAGCAATGAGAACAGAACTTTCCAGAAATCTGGCAATAAAGGGGAAGAGAGAACATGACATAAGCACTCAATGTTTGCAATCAAAGGACCGAAGAAAGATGTGTGTTTTTAAGATTTGAGGCTATGGTCAGGTTTAAAGGCAGAAGGGAATGAGCCAATAGATTAAGATACAAAAGAGGAGGGATGATCAATCAGTAACATGGCTTCCTAGGATACAAGATCTAAGTCAGAGGTATAGGAGTTGGCTTTGGCAATGAGGATGACTAAACACAGCATGTGAAGTAAAGAACAGATGACAGAGCAGACTGAAAATTTCTGATATGTTGATATCAGGAAAGAAAGGCCCAGGAAAAGTGGGCCTTTCTTGGTTTCCCTATATGCTAATGCTTCCTTCACATATAATGCATATTTCTTGTATGTACCTAGAGATTTCTGTGTTGTTTCCTTCCTTAGAATGTGCCCTCCTTGAGAGCAGAGATTTTTTTGTCTTTCTTTATGTACTGAGAATTTACCACAGTTTCATTATATAAAGTACTTAATACAGGCTTGTCTGATTGATTAAACAAAGTTCACTAAATTCAAGATTTCCTGAGAAGGAGGCTTGGTTATATAGTTAGGGCATTAAGTTTCTTTTTCCAAGAAAGTTTCAAACAGCCCCTGTAGGGAGTGACAGGAAGTTAATGACCAATGAATTAAAAGATTATCATGAATCTAAGGAAGTTCACTCAAGGTTTTAAATGTTCATATTTTCACCTATTTACTAGTATTAACGTTGGTACAACTGTGAGATGCAAAAAAGTTTGCATCAGAAACAAAAATGCAAATAAATCCCACATCATTAATTTTTAAAAAATAAATTAAATAAAATTGAAAAGTTCTTACATGAACAAAATGCAGCTAAATCATAAAGGAAACAATTGGGGAAAATATTTTTCAGCAAATATCACTGATAAAAGTTTGATACCCAACATATATTAGAGAACTAACAAAAATATAAAAAAGTAAGAGCAATGAACATTTTCACGTGTGGTACCACCCTACATATCCTAGTGATTGTATATTCCAGTAGGTCATCATCCAAACCCTATTCCCTATCCCCCACTATCCCATTGTTATTTCCATCCTCCTCAACCCTCCAACCCCTAAGTTCCAGTCAAACACCACCCTCCCCTTCTATCTTATCCTCTGGAACGCCTATTCCATTGGCAACAAACTTCCTTTCATCCTACATCATTTCTCCTCCCACTCCATCCATCTTTTAACTATCAGAGAAACCTAGTTCCCCACTGATGACAAAGCCTCCATGGCTACCCATTTTAGGGTGAATAAGCTGCATCTTCACTCATTCCCCTTGGCTCACTGATTGAGGGAAAATGGAATGCTCCTTGTTCCTCATCATTACTTTCAGGTTCTCTTCCTACCACCTTCACTCAGTAACCTTTCCTCATTTGAAGTTCATGCTATCCATTGCTACCACTCAGTCAAAATCCTAGTAGCTGTAATCTACACACCTGCAGGTCACTACCCTCCCCACTCAATGAATTTGGTAAATGACTCAAAATCTTTTTCTGGTCCCCAATTCCTACTCTCACATTAGAAGACTTCAATAAACATATTGACTTCAATAAAAAATCCTAACCTCTCAATTCTTCAATCTACTCACATCCCATTACCTACTCTTCCACTTTATCTCAGCCACAAAGATGGTTATATGGTTGTTTTTACCATTACCCACAAATATACCACCTCCATGTTCAAGAATTCCAAATCCCCTTTACTACTTCACCTGGTGATCTCATTAGCTCCCATGTATTTAATTACCATCTCTATGCTGATGATTCCCCAATCTACCTCTCTTGCCCCCAATCTCTCTGCTGACCTCAAATCTCATATCTCCAGTTGCCTTTCAGACATCTCAAACTGGATGTCCAGTAGACATCTTAAATTCAACATATCCAAAACAGAATGTATGATCTTTCTCCCTAAAAGCTACCCATTCCTAAACTCCCTATAACTGTAAAAGACAATGCTATCTTTCCTCAGGTTCTTAACCTAGGAGTCATCCTTGGGATTCCTTACTATCTCTTACCCTTCATATCTAATCTGTTGCCAAGGCTTGTCGATTTCACCTTTGCAACCTCTCTTGAATATGCTCCTTTCTCTTCTCTGACATTGCTACCACTCTGGTGCAGGCCTTCATTACCTCATACTTGAACTATTGCAACAGACTGCTGGTATGTCTGCCTCAAGTCACTCCCCACTTCAATCCATCCTTCATTTAGTCACCAAAGTAATTTTTCTAAAGTGTAGATACAATCACATCACCACTCTACTCAACATACTCATAGCTTCCAGGATCAAATACAAAATGCTCTGTGGCATTCAAAGCCCTTCAAAACCTAGTCTTTGCCCCTGATCTTTCAGTCTTCTTATACTTTAAAGTTTTGAAAAGTGAGGCTGCTAACTTTGCACAGCCTTCCGTCGCTTAAATCCAATTCACTTATACTTATCATGGCATCACCTTCCTGATGTCATAGTCCTTTGTGAGAATGAAGGCCAAATAACAACCTCTGTGAGAAGTAATAGGAGCTGTCCCACTGGGGACCCAACTGGAACTGTTCAGTCAGCAAAACAGCTCTCACATCTGTCTTGTTATCTCTCTCTCTCTATTTCTTTCTTCCCTTCTCTTCTCTTCTCTTGGTCCACATGGGGTATCATACCCTTGCCTGAGGGTACTCTATCTAAAGGAATGTAAATTTTGATTGCTGAAACCTCACAAGATATCTTGGGGTTTACCTCTAGATTTTTTTTCTTAAAGACAATGCCTTGAACCCAAATCACTCTGGTTCTCATTGACTGGTCAATAAAAGGTACCAGGCCAAATTCTATTTGGTCTTTTTTTGGACCTCAATTGGCTCAGAGTGAATGGAAATAGCAATTGTTTCTGTTTTGGCCAGAAACCCTGAGGGTCTGCCCCTTCCAGACTGATTTTTCTTTTTTGAGTGGGTGGGGGAACTAGGCAAAAAAGGCCATTCTCTGCCTTATTTCTTATCTAGCATTAATCACTGAATGAGACATTGCCTCAGACAGAGATCAGTTAAAGACCTCAGCATAAAAAGGTCAAGGTCTACCACTACATCCAGGGCCATCTCCAGTTGTCCTGATTATACGTATCTATATCTGTATCTATAGATATAGATATCTAATATATCTTGCCACTGGGCCCAAATGGCTCTGGAGGAGAAAGTTAGACAAGTGAATTTGCACAGCCCTATCTCACTTATAGCCAATTCATTATCATGTCATGCTCTCACCTCACTGATGTCATGGTCCTGTTAGAGAAGGAAAGATAAACAACAGCTTTGAAGTTCCCCATTAACTCAGTGATCCAGTAACAATGGCTTCCTGGGTGTTCCACAAACAAGACACTCCATCTCTCAGTTCCAGGTATTTTCTCTGTCTCCCATGACTGATACACTCTTTCCTCTTCCTCTCCAGCTATGGGATTCCTTGGCTTTCTTTAAGTCCAAGCTAAACATACATCTTCTACAGGAAACCTTTTACCAATCCCTCCTAATTCTAGTACCTTGTCTCTATTAATTATTTCATATTTATGTGATACATAACTCGTTTGTACATATTTCTTTGTTTGTTGTCTCCCCCATTATTAAACTGAGTTCCTTGGGGGAAGGGATTGTGTTTTCTTATTTTTATACCCTCAGAACTTAGAGCAGTGCCTGGCATTTGGTAGGGGCTTAATAAAAGTTAACTGACTGACTAACATATCCCAAGGAGGTCACAAAGACAAAGGGGATGGTTTCATAGATACAAAAATATTTATAGTAACAAAGAATTGGAAAAAATGTTGTTGTCAGTAGACTGAGAAAGGGTTAAAAATATTGCATGTGTGAATGTAGTATTATTGTACTGTAAGAAATTATGGACACGCATTCACATAAATTTGGGAAGACACATATGAATCAATGCACAAGAGATCAAATACCCATGGTGATCACAATAATGCAAAAGAAACATGACTCCTATTTCTCTGTAGAGTTCTGCTTCTGGGAGCCAAGATGGTGGAGTAAGAAGTAAGTTGCTCTTACTGTCCCTTATTAACCCAGAAAATATTGCCCTAGGAAAAATACCGGAACAGCTGAACCAGAGGCGACCTGGCAAACTAGCTGAAAGTCCCACCTCAGCTTACCAGGAGGAGATCCTGAAACCCAGGTAGTGGAGCAGGTAAACACCAACACCAGGAACCCGGAGTGCCTCAGTGAGGGCGGGGAACCGGTGGAAATGGGCTTGGAAAATCACCACCAGCCTTGGTGTTCTACAGCAGTTAAGGTCTCCCAGTGCCTCAGCAAAACTTTGGGAAGTACTCCAAGGGCCCCACGCTGCGAAACATCCAGCAGTAGGGAAACATCCTTCTGAAAGGAGCCAAAGAAAGCAAAAGTAGGTAAAGGAAAGGCCCGGGTGAGCGGGCAACCTCCAGGGACCAGACTACCCAATTCTACCCCTAGTGTCCCAGCGTTGCTGATTCCAGCTCAACACTAGGTAACCTGCCAGAACCCCACTTCCTCCAACTGCCAGCAGTTGAGGCCCCAGCACACAAAGCCAGTGACCAGGCCCCGGGCTCCCAGCACAAGAAGCTTGGGTCAGTGCCCCCTACTCCCCAGTAGGAGAGCTCAATTTTTTTTTAAGGCCAGGAAATAAGCAAATACCATGAATAAAAAAGAAACGTACCATAGATTCTTATTATGGGAACAGTGAAGATCGAGGCAGAAATTCTGAAGAGGACAACACTGTCAACAAATTCACATCTGGAACCTCAAAGAGATTATGAACTGGTCTGAAGCCCAAAAAGCCTTCTTGGAAGAGCTCAAGAAGGAATTTAAAAGTCAAATAAGAGAAGTAGAAGAAAAATTGGGAAAAGAAAAGAGAGGTATGAAAGACAGAGTAAATAGCTTAGAAAACGAAGGACAAAAATTAACTGTAGAAAACAAGTCATTAAAAAATACAATTGGCCAAATAGAAAAAAAAAATATACTGAAGAAAACAACTCCATAAAAAGCAAAATTGGCCAAAGAGAAAAGGAGACACAAAAACTCACTGAGCAGAATTCTTTAAAAAATAAAATGGGCCAAATGGAAAAGGAGATACAAAATCTAATAGAAGAAAACAATCTGTTAAAAATGAGAACTGGACAAATGGAAGCTAATGACTCTATGAGAGAGCGAGAATCAGTCAAACAGAAACAAAAGAATGAAAAAAATTGATGAAAACGTAAAATATCTCATTGGTAAAACAACTGACCTGGAACATAGATTCAGGAGAGACAATTTAAAAACTATTGGTCTACCTGAAAATCACGATGGAAAAAAAGAGCTTGGACAGCATCTTTCAAGAAATTATTAAGGAAAACTGCCCTGAAGTCCTAGAACCAGAGGGTAAAATAGCCATAGAAAGAATCCGCTGATCACCTCCTGAAAGAGATCCCAAATTGAAAATGCCAGGGAATATAGTAGCCAAATTCCAAAATTACCAGGTCAAAGAGAAAATCCTGCAAGCAGCCAGAAAGAAACAATTTAAATATCATGGAACTACAGTCAGGATTACACAGGACCTTGCAGCTTCTACATTAAAAGATTGTAGGGTGTGGAATACAATATTCTGCAAGGCAAAGGAGCCTGGATTACAACCAAGGATCAATTACCCAGAGAAAATGAGCATAATCTTTCAGAGGAGAAGATGGACATTCAATGAAATAGGGGACTTCCAAACCTTCTTGATAAAAAGACTGGAACTCAAGAGAAAATTTGATCTTCAAATATAAGACTCAAGAGAGACATAAAAAGGTAAACGGGACAGAAAAAAACAACAACATGTTATTAATAAGGGCAAACTGTTTACATCCTGAAAGAGAAGATGACACTAACTCTGGAGAACTGTATTGTTATCACACCATTTTAAAGGGGCATACATAGAGAGTGTGGGTATAAGTTGACTTTGACTTAATGATAAAAAAAATCTAATCAAGTGGGTTAAATGGATCTAAGTAAGTGGCTTAATCCGATCTAACTAAGAAAATGTACTGAGAGAAAAGGAAAGGAGGAGGCAGACAAGGGTAAATTAAGTTCCAGGAAAAGGCACAAAAACCTATTCCAGTAGAGGGAAAGAAGGGAAGGAGATGAACATTGTTTGAACCTTACTCTCATCAGATTTGGCTCAAGGAGGGAATAACAAAATCAGTTAGGTATAGAAATCTAACTTGCCCTATAGCATGTAGGAGGGGAAAGGGGAAGTACAGAGAGGGGACTAAGAGAAGGGAGGGTACACTGAGGGAGGCGGTGGTCCAAAGCAAAAGTCTAGTGAGGAGGGAAAGGGAGAAGGAAAAAAGGCATAAATGGAAGAAAATAGGATGGAAGGAAAGACACAGATAGTAATCATAACTGTGAATGTGAATGGGATGAACTCTCCCATAAAATGGAAGTGAATAGCAGAGTTAATTAAGAACTATAATATTACAATATGCTGTAATACAATTATTGTGATACACTAGGAGGGAAAAGGTGAAAGAAAAGGGAAGGAGGACAGAAGGGAGGGAAGAAGCAGTAAGGGTAAAGGGGAAGAAAAGAGAGGGTGCTAATAAAAGGGAGGTGGGACTGAGGGAAATGGTGCTCAAAAGCAAAACACTAGTGAGGAGGGAAAGGGAGACAGAAGAAAGAAAAGCATAAACAGGGGGGAAACAGAATGGAGAGAAAGTCACAGATAGTAATCATAACTATGAATGTGAATGGGATGAACTCTCTCATAAAACAGAGGGGGATAGCAGAATGGATTAAAAACCATAATCCTACAATATGTTGTTTACAGGAAACACATCTGAAACAGAGGGACACAGACAGGGTAAAGGTAAAAGGCTGGAGTAGAATATATTATGCTTCAGCTGAAGTAAAAAAAGCAGAGGTAGCAATCCTGATATCAGACAAAGCAAAAGTAAAAATAGATCTTATCAAAAAAGATAAGGAAGGAAACTATATCCTGCTAAAAGGCACCATAGACAATGAAGTAATATCATTTCTAAACATATATGCACCAAATTGTATAGCATCCAAATTCTTAGAGGAGAAGTTCAGGGAGTTACAGGAAGAAATAGACAGCAAAACTATACTAGTGGGGGACCTCAACCTCCCCCTCTCTGAACTAGATAAATCTAACCACAAAATAAACAAGAAAGAAGTTAAGAAGGTAAATAGAAAAGTTACATATGGGGGGAATAGCCAAGATGGCAGAGGGAAAGCAGTGACTTGCTTGAGCTCTCCCCCAAACCCCTCCAAATACCTATAAAAAACTAAAGAAATTCTAAAGCAGGAGAACACACAAAAGAACAGAGTGAAACAAATGCCCAAGATAACCTGAATGGTTGACTGGAAACATATATCTTGTTGGGCTGGGAGACGAGCGCAGTTCGACGTGGGTGCGCAGGCCGCAGTAAACCTGAAGCAGGCCTCAGGGGACTGAATCGCAGGTAGCTGTGGCGGTTTCCAGACCTCTCAACCCACAAATGCCAAAGACTACTTGGAAGGTCAGTGGGAAAAGTCTGTGACTGCTGTGAGAGAGGAGCTAAGTCTCAGTCGCAAGTCCTGAGCGCAGCCCAGGGCTGCGGCTGTTTCCTGAGCTTCGGGCCCACAGACTGAGGGGGCACTGAGTAGCTGATTAGAGGGGGGATGAAGGGATCTCTATGCTAGTGCTGAGGCAGGAATCTTTTGTTTTGCCCGTGCTTGGATGTGGGTCACAGTTCAGAGGGGCGGTCCTGGGGTGAGGAGAAGAGCTGGTATGGTGGAGCTTGCTGTGGTGGTGGAGAGAAAACACCTCGCGCCTTATCATACCACCTTGGAAGAACTGAAAATTTACAGGTCCCTAGAAGTATCTCTGAAAACAGCTGTACAAACCCCCAAAGCTTGGGACTGTACATTCTCCACATTGGAAGAAGACTCTTAACTTAACAAAGAGTTTAAAACTCAAGTAATTGGCTGGGATCATGAGCAAACCTTGCAAAAAGAGTCGGACTATATTATCTTACTTTGGTGACAAAGAAGATCAAAACATACAACCAGAAGAAGACAACAAAGTCAAAGCTCCTACATCCAAAGCCTCCAAGAAAAATATAAATCAGTCCCAGGCCTTGGAAGAGCTCAAAAGGGATTTTGAGAAGTAAGAGAAGTAGAGGAAAAACTGGGAAGAGAAATGAGAATGATACAAGAAAATCATGAAAAACCAGTCAACAGCTTGCTAAAGGAGACCCAAAAAAATACTGAAGAAAATAACATCTTAAAAAATAGCCTAACCCAAATGGCAAAAGAGGTTCAAAAAAGCTCATGAGGAGAAGAATGCCCTCAAAAGCAAAATTGGCCAAATGGAAAAGTAAGTCCAAAGGCTTACTGAAGAAAATACTTTCTTAAAAATTAGAATAGAGCAATTGGAAGCTAGTGACTTTATGAGAAATCAAGACACTGTAAAACAAATCCAAAAGAATGAAAAATTAGAAAACAATGTGAAATATCTCACTGGAAAAACAACCGACCTGGAAAATAGATCCAGGAGAGAGACCTTAAAAATTATTGGACTATCTGAAAGCCATGATCAAAAAAAGAGCCTAGACATCATCTTTCAAGAAATTATCAAGGAAATCTGCCTTGATATTTTAGAACCAGAGGGCAAAATAGAAATTGAAAAAGCCACTGATCTCCTCCTGAAAGAGATCCCCAAAGGAAAACTCCTAGGAATATTGTAGCCAAATTCCAGAGTTCCCAGGTCAAGGAGAAAATATTACAAGCAGCCAGAAAGAAACAATTCAAGTATTGTGGAAACACAATCAGGATAACACAAGATTTAGCAGCTTCTACATTAAAGGACCACGGGGCATGGAATATAATATTTTGGAAGGCAAAGGAAATAGGATTACAACCAAGAATCACCTACCCAACAAAACTAAGTATAATTCTTCAGGGGGAAAAATGGTCATTCAGTGAAATAGAGGACTGTCAAGCATTCTTAATGAAGAGATCAGAGCTGAATAGAAAATCTAACTTTCAAATACAAGACTCAAGTGGAACATGAAGAGGTAAACAGGAAAGAGAAATCATAAGAGACTTATTAAGGTTGAATTGTTTACATTCCTGCATGGAAAGATGATATTTGTAACTCATGAAACCTTTGTCAGTATTAGGGTAGTTGGAGGGAAAAAATTATATGTATGTATGTATGTATATAGATAGATAGATAGATACATAGATAGATAGATAGATAGAGGGCACAGGGTGAGCTGAAGATAAAGGGGTCATATCTGGAGAATAAAATTAAGGGATGAGAGAGGATTATATTAGGAGAAGGAGAAAGGGAGAGGTAGAACAGGGTAAATTATCTCACAAAAAAACAGAAAAGAAAAGGCTCTTATAGTGGAGGGGACACGGGGGAAGGTGAGAGGGAATGAGTGAATCTTATTCTCATAGGATTTGACTTAAGGAGGGAATAACATACACACTCAATTGGGTGTGGAAATCTATCTTACCCTACAGGAAAATGGGGGGGTGAAGGGGACAAGACAGTAGGGGGATGATACAGAGGAGGGCAGATTGTAGATTAAGATTGCAATAATCTCAGAATAATGTTTTAAAGTATATAAAAGAAAACACAAGATTATAAACTATATAGACATATACATATATATATATATATATATATATATGATTCATGGATCTAATGTTAAGAACATGGCACAGTTATCATTTCCCACAAAGTTACCCTCTATATATTTGAGCACCATACTGTTTTGAGCACCATACTGGGAAAGGGGGTAATCAGAAGCAAATACTGCTGAGGAGGGACAGGGTCAAAAGAAAGAATAGAATAAATGAAGGGGGTGGGATAGGATTAAGGGAAATAAGAGTTAGTTTTTCACAGCATGTCTACTATGGAAGTGTTTTGCATAACTGCATACGTATAACCTATATTGAGTTGCTTGCCTTTTCAATGAGGGCGGGTAGGGAGGGAGGAAGGGAGAAAATTTGGAACCCAAAGTTTTAAAAACACATGTTTAAAAAAAAGTTTTCATATGCAACTGGGAAATAAGAAATATAGGAAATGGGGTAAAGAAATCTATCCTGTCCTGCAGGAAAATAGAAGGGAAAGGGGATAAGAGAAGGAAGGGAGAGACAGAAAGGAAGGCAGACTAGAGGAAGGGGTATTCAGAATGCATGCCATCTTGGGGTGGGGGGAGGGGCGAGATGGGGTGAAAATTTGGAACTTAAAATCTTGTGGAAGTAAATGTTGAAAACTAAAAATAAATAATTTATTTAAAAAAAAAGAAAAGAAAAGAAAAGAGAAGTTAGATATGGAAAATGCTATCCACATCCAAAGAAAGAACTATGGAGTTCAAATGCAGATAGAAGCACACGATTTGCTATTTTTTTCCTTCTGTTTTGTTTTCTCTTTCTTGTGGTTCCTCCTATTGGTTCTAATTCTTCCTTACAACATCACTAATGTGAAAATATGTTTAACAGGAATGTATATGTATAGCCTATATTAGATTATGTGCCGTCTTGGGGAGGGAGTGAGGGCAAAAAATTTAAACTTCAAAAACTTACAGAAGTGATTGTTGATAAATCAAAATAAATTAATAAAAAAAAAGTAATGAACTAAAGATATGGGATGAAGTATACATTGCTAGACATAATAAATGTGTTGACTTTTTTTTACTACGCTTGTTAAAAAGAAAGGTTTCACTGAGGAGCAGGGTGCATGAGTAAGATGAAAGAGTCAAGAGTTACAACAATAGGAAAAATAAGCACAAAAACAAAATCAAATACTGAATATTGAAAAACACAAAAATATTAAAAAATAATATTCTAAGGACTTTTAAATATCTCCATTCCCTGGCTTTACTGACAATTTCCCACATCTTAACATCTTTTAGTCATAAGTCTGTCTCATTTATTTCTTGATTTTCAAAAATACTATCCTTTATACAGTCTAAATTATCTCCTTACTTATTTCAGTAACAATTATTCTTCCACTCACACTAAAAAAAAATGTTCCTTACTTAACTATAACATCCTCTAAAATTCTGTAGTTATAGTGCTATCACTTAAATAGAATTATATATTCACTGTTTGAAGGGGCTGATAAATAGGGAAAAAGTAATAATTTTAATTCTCTTCCATGTGACATTCAGCTAACAAAGCTAACATGTACTTAGCATCATTAGGCATAATTCTGTTTCATCATATTTTTTACTTCCAATGTGCACTATTCTAAAAGCTGTATTTTTTTTCCCTTTGACTCACTTCTCAAATTTCTCCCAGTTTTAAACTTATTCTCTGTCCTCTTAGGTGTTCCCATTCTAAGTTTTATCTCAGCAGAAGTTTAATATTAGGGAATATTTTTCTGTACCATTGACAATAGTAAAAGTCCTTTGTGACCAAAATTAAATCAACTTATTTGAGCACTCACACCGTCTTCACATATAGGAGGCAAAATAGAATCAATACTCGCAGGTAACAAGGAAGGGTATGCACCCTAATATATAAGAAATATCTAGGAAAGCAAAGCTATAATGATTCTACCACTATAAACTCTTCAATGATTCCCCTGAAACTATCTTTAGCTATGGGAGAACAGTCTAATCATGGCTAGCTTCTTTTCCCAGCCACCTCAAGATAAGAAAGAAGACTGCTTGTGCTAGCTAGTCCATTCTCAGGGGCAGAGGGAGGCACTCCAGAAAATGTGGGAGAGGGTCCTCTTGCTTTTTCTGTACCAAAAAAAAATCCATAAAACTTAGAATGTAGGTCAAAGGATTAAGATTTATTTATTTACTACATGATTTTAAAAATACATTTACTTTATTGGAATGTATATTGAGAATAACAACATACTTTATTACAGTGCATTTTAAAATGTATCCTATTAAATTTAATTTGTAGTATACCTACTTTCATGTGTAATTTAATCTGAAATAATTCAGAAGTGTCTTAAGAAAACTAAAAATAGAGAACTGCATACGTGTTCAAACAAATCATTTAACATAGAATGGTCTACTGTCAAACTTTTCACTAAATGAAAAATATTTATCCCCAATAATACTAATTAATAGCTATAGTAATATAGAACATAATTTTGAAATTTTAATACCGACAACTCACATTTATATGGTTTTAGTACTAGATTTCCCAATGATAGCAGTTGTTTAAAACAACAACAAAAAATGTTGATAGTCTTTTTTCAAGAGAAGACTGTTTAGAAAAGGTGTTAAATCTATCATTTTAAAGTTAATGAGAAGTCAATACAAAAGAAAACTGTCATTTGAATGACAAATTAGATAAGGTGCTCCATCCCAGACTTAAATATCTAGATGGACAGTGGTATTCATTAGTCTTAATGCCATTTGAAACCATATATCTTCATTAAATCAGCTGGGTGAGTAAATGCCAAATCACATGAAACATTTAACTGAGAAACTTATTTTTCTCCACCACATCCAGATGAATTTTTGGAGGGACATGATAAAATATCTACAAATATTATTCTGCTATCTTGCAGTCTGGCTGTTTCAATCCATTTTAGGGGTTGGAGATAGTTTGGCTTAATGTACTGGCACCCAGAGTACTCTAGATTCTAATTTTAGCCTTTTCTATGACTCACTGTGCCACCCTTTATAATGTCCTGAACTTTTCTTTATGCCTCAGTTTCTTTATTGGAAAGAACAGGGATATTTATATGGTTCCCCTCTCACAGCACTATTTTAAGGAATAATGAATCTGAAACATTTAGCAAAATGGGAAATGTTATAATAAATGATTAATTCAAAATTATTTTATAACTACATTTCAAAGAACAAAAAAATCCCAGATTTAAATTCCGTATTATCCTAAATGAGAATCATTACACTTATTCTGCATTCCTTTCCCTTTTCTTTTCCTAAAAGGACAAGAACTACAATCAACACATTTGCAATGAAAGGAAATCTGTTTTCTGTGTTTTTGCATTATATACTATATTCACCAAAAGCAAAGAGAAAAAGTGTCAATAAAATATTCAGTCAGTCAACCAACATATAGGGCAGCAGGTACTGTACTACGCTTTTGGGATATAAAGAAAGGCAAAAAATGCTGTCCCTGCCCTCAAGGGTATCACTATTTTTAATCCAATAGCTATTTCAACTCTAAGTGGTCTTCCGCTCTGGATTCTCTGTTCCCCCTATTATATCCCAACTCTTTGTTGGTCAAATATTTGATCTGAATTACTCTTGTCATCTGCTACTGCCTCTTATTATGTTGTGAAACCAACTAGAGGAAGTAGCAAAATCTTGCTGACTGGGTCCATTACAAATTCATTTTATCTACTCTAGAGTGTGTCCTCACTGCAGCAAGGCAATGGTTTTTTTTGTTCCTCCCTGATTTCCATCTCAATCTTCAGAAAAGTTATTCCAAACCTTCTCTTTCCTTCTCAAGTCTCTGTCACCTCTTCCCTCTCTCCTTTAACCCCCACTCTCAACTCAGGACCTTGTCTCTATTTGTAATGAGAAAACTGATTTGGTATGTGCTTTCTCTTCTCCTGGGGCAGCTCCCTATTCTCCTATTCTCTTCAAGTCAAAATCCTTTGCTATTTCTTAACCCTTTCCTCCATTCCCTCGTATTTGACAAGGAGAAGACATTTGATCCCATTCCCTCCCATCTTTCTCAAGCAGACAGCATTCACAATTGTCCCCTCCTCTCAAATCTTCAACCTCTTTTGTCTCCAAACACAGGTAACTCTTCCATATCCTTTAAAAACCTTTCACTAAACCCTCCTACCCACTCAACCTATCTTCCAATATCTCTCTTCCCTTTTGCAGCAAAAGTACTAAAAAACAAAAAAAACCTACAACTTTGCTAGCTGCCTCCACTTCCTCTCCTTTAAAATCAGTCCTAAAACCCTTGCAGACATCCAAACTCTTCACTTAAGAAAAACAGAAAAGTTAACCAGTTTCCTCAATTGGTAAATAGTCAAAGGATTTCAGGCAGTTCTCAAAGAAAACTAAGCTCTGGAAAAAATGCTCCAAAATCACTAATTAGGGAAATGCTAATTAAAGCAACTTTGAGGTTCTTCACAACATATCAAAGATGACAAAATAGTAAAATGACGAATATTGGAGGGACTGTGGGAAAACAGGTACATAAATACACTACTAAGTGGAACTGTGAGTTCCTTCAGCCATTCTATGGAAAGCAATTTGGAACAATGCCTCCTAAAGCTACTAAACTTTGCATATCTTTTGACCCAGTAATACTGTGACTATACTTACATTGATGATGTTGATGATGATGATAATAATAATAATAATAGATAACATTTATATAGTGCTTATTATATGCCAGGCACTATGCTAAGTGTTTTACAGTTATTATCTCATTTGATTCTCACAACAACCCTGGGAGGTAGGTGCTATTATTGCCTCCATTTTACTGATGAGGAAACTGAGGCAAACAGAGGTTAAGTGACTTTTCCAGGGTCACATAGCTAGTAAGTATCTGAAGTCACATTTGAACTTGGGTCTTCCTGAATCCAGGTCCAGTACTCTATCCACTGTGCAATCTAGAGGAAAAGTACATGTACAAACATATTTACAGTGGCTCCTTTTAGACTGGCAAAGATCTGGAATTTAAGAATGTGCCCATCAACTACAGAATGGCTGAACAAGTTATTAAAAAATGAATGTAATGGAATACTATTGTGCAGGAAGACTCAGGAGACTTGTTGGAACTGATGCCGAGTTAAATGAGAAGAATCAGAAGAAAAATTACATAATAACAATATTGTAAAGAGAAACAATTTTGAAAGACTTAACAACTCTGATCAATGTAATGACCAACCACAATTCCAGAGGACCAATCCGCTTTACAGAGAGGTGAAGGGCTCAATACCAAGAATGAGATCTACATTCTTGGACATGGACAAATTGAGAATTTTTTTGATTGAATATTTATTTTTGTAAGAAATGTTTTGTTCTTCCTTCTTTCTAATGACCAAATTTATGATCTTTTTTCAGTCTGAATCCTTCTTGACCCCTCTTGATAGTCTCTTCTTTCAATTTTTATGACATTGTTCTCTCCTGGTTCACTGGCCAGCCTGAATATTATTTTTCAGTCTTTTTTCTAGCTCATCATCTATATCATTCAACTAACCATAGGTGTTCCCCAAGGTTCTATCCTAGGCCCTCTTCTCTTTCTTTATTCTCTTTCATGGTAACTTCATCAGTATTGGTAGGTTTAATCATTCTCTATATGTAAATGACTCCTAGATATATTTATCTAGCTCCAAACTCTTCCCTGAACTCACCAACCAATCGCTTATTGGATGTCTGAAACTAGGTGTTCTAGAGCTATCTTAAACTCAACATGTCCAAAACTGAACTTGGTATCATTTGCTCTAAACTCTATTGTGGTTGTTGAGTCATTCAGTTGTGTCTGACTCTTTGTGACTCTGTGGACCACAGCACACTAATACTGTCCATGGAGTTTTCTTGGCAAAGATATTGGCATGGTAGGCCATTTCCATCTCTGGCTGATTAAGGCAAATAGAAGTTAAGTGACTTGCCCAGGGTCATAAGTACAAAATGTCTAAGGCCAGATTTGAACTCAGGTCTTCTCTTCTCCAGGCCCAGTGCTCTATCCACTGAACCACCTAGCTGCCTCACCCTAAACTGTACCTTCTTCTAAACTCTTTCCCATTTCTATCAAAAGCACCACCATTCTTCTAGTCCCATGTTTGCTACTCTGGCACTCTCCATGACTCCATGATTCTCCGTGATTCCTCACTCTCTTTCATTCCACATACCCAATAAGTTGCCAAACCTTGACATTTCTAAACTTCCATGACAATCTCTCTTGCATCCAACCCCTCCTTCTCCTACTAAGACAACTATCTTAATGGCTTTAATAATAATATTGGATGTTCATACTAAAGAAAAAAAAACTACAAATAGCATTTCCTCAATTTTTAAAATCTCTGAATAGAAAATTCAGAATAAAAACATTTACTAATTAATATGGTTACACAGAAGAATGCCAAGCATGGTTAATATTAATAATGGTTTGAATCCAACTGATAAAATTGCTAAATATAGTCAATTACTGATCATCTGTGCTAATGAAGAATAGAAAGTTCTATGAAGTAACATTCAGAAAATTTCAAACTTGATTTGATTAACAGTTTCAAATTCCTCTCTGACTTTACCTAACTGAAATCAGTAAAGCCATTTGCTTGAATCCTACCTCTAACACTTATGACTTGTGTGACCATGGGCAAGCAAACCATTTTTACCTATCTGGGCCTCAATTTCCTCATCTGTAAGAGAAGAAAGTAGTAGTTCCTACCGTAAACAGGTTATTGTAAGGATCAAATAAAATGATATAAGTAAAGTAAGACCTTAAGAGGATGAGGACAGGGCCTAGATCTGTATTTCATTGGTCTGTGGAACTCTCAAGTGAGAAAATTCCATATTCCAATATAGACTGGCACCCTCTCTATATCTTAAAGAGACATCTAGAGTAGAGATGTTAAAAATTCCACCCCAATGCGGCCAGCAACACTCCACAGTGCAACTGAATGAGATTCAAATGTTAACTGGGAAATATTAAATAAAACAAATAAAAATACAATAGAAGACAGACAATGTTGGTATGTGGTTTTCTAAGTCAATATTCTGAAATGGATCCTTATGTACATGTTAGTGGCCCTGTTTCTATTTGAGATTAACACCACTAGTCAAGACAACTGAGAGGTCAGATGGGCTGCACAGGATCACAAAGCCAGTACCTGTCATAGGCATAGATCTTCCTGGGTTTGAGATTAGTTCTCTGTCCACTATACCATGCCCCTCTCAGTAACCTTTAAGACATTATGCAAACATTAAATCTTTAAAAATTCATGTCCAACACAGAATTTATCTTCCGTAACCCACCTCCCCCTTTCCCCAAATGTTCCTGTTAGCTTAACTTCCTTTTTCTGTCAAGGGTACCACCATGCTTCCAGGCATACTGGGGTTACCCTCAACTTTCATTCATCTTCCCTTCCTGGCCTGTCCCCTCCAAAGCAGTCAAGTCTTGTCTATTTTACTTCCAGAATGTCTCTGGTATCTTTCTCCCACTCCACCACCACCATAGTTCAAGACAATACCAAATCTCACTAGTACTATTACAATAGATTCCTAATTGCTCTTCCTGCTTCTTTCCTCTCCAACCCATCTTCCACACACCAATATTAATATTATTATTTTTTTTGGGTGAGGCAATTAGGGTTAAGTGACTTGCCCAGAGTCATACAGCTAGTGTTATATGTCTGAGGCCGAATTTGAACTCAGGTCCTCCTGACTCCAGGGCTGGTGCTCTATCCACCACACCACCGAGCTGTCCCTAACACAGTGACATTATTACACAACAAATCTGCATGTCACTTCCATGCGCAAAAAGTTCCACAGGCAGCCTGTTTCATTTAGGAAAGATCTTCGACATGTAAGGCTCTTCGTAATTTGTCTCTGGCCAACCTTAGCAGACCTATTACTCATTATTACTCTTCATGCATTCCACAGTACAGGCATACATTGTTTTACTGCACTTTGCTTTATTGTGCTTTGCAGATATTGTGTTTTTTACAAATTGAAGGTTCGTGACAACCCTGTCAAGCAAGTCTGTCGGCACCATTTGTCCAAGAGCATACACTCACACTGTGTTTCTGTATCACATTTTGGTAATTCTCACAGTATTACAAACTTTTTCATTATTATTATATCTACTATGGCAATGTGTGATCAGTGATCTTTGATGTTACTATTTTAACTGTTTTGGGAAGCCATGAACCATGCCCATTTAAGATGGTGTATTTAATAGATAAATGTATGTGTTCTGACTGCTCCACCCACTGGTCTCTATTCTCTGAGACACAACATTGAAATTAGGTCGATTAATAACTCTAATAAGCCTGTAAGTGTTCAAGTGAAAGGAAGGGTCAATAGATGCCACAAATTTCATTGTTCTCTTATTTTAAGAAATTGCCACAGCCTAGTCAGCAGCCACCAACATTGAGGGAAGACCTTCCAAAAGCAAAAAGATTGCAACTTGCTGAAGGCTCAGATGACAGCATTTTTAGCAATAAAGTATTTTTAATTAAGGTATGTACATTTTTGTAGATATAACAGTATTATACAATTAACAAACAACAGTATAGTATAAACACAACATTTATATGCACTAGGAAACAAAAAAATTTGAGTGATTCTGCTTGTGATTTCTGCTTTCTTGCAGTGGTCTGGAATTGAACCCGCAATATTTCTGAGGTATGCCTGTACAGTCAAATTAGCCCATGTGCACATGGCCTCCTAAAATGGGAATCTCATTCCTCACCTTCATGCCTTTCAACAAGTTGACCCTGACACCAGCATTCACTTCCTGTTCACCTCCACCTCTTAGAATTCCTCGCCTCTTTCAAAACTCAGCTCAAGCACTGCTCCATGAGAGTCCTTTCTGACACTCACAACATGCCTCTCCCATGCTTTTTTGGTAAAGGGATGATTTCCTATTTTGTGTCTGTATCCCCAGTACCTGGCACATAGTAGGCCCTGAATAAATACTTACTGAGTGAGGCAATTAGGGTTAAGTGACTTGCCCAGAGTCACATAGCTAGTATTATATGTCTGAGGCCAAATCTGAACTCAGGTCCTCCTGACTCCAGGGCTGGTGCTCTATCCATCACACCACCTACCTGTCCCTAACACAGTGACGTTATTACAGAACCAATCTGCGTGTGGTTGGTCCTGTTGGAATACAAATTTTTCAGATTAGGTTCATGGGAGAACAACTCCCAGATTCTGGGGTAAGCTGTGGATTTGTAGCTCATAAGCCCTCATCAGTGTCCTTAGTTTTAATAGTAAGCCAGTATACAAAATTAACACCAAGCAAAGGCATTTAATAAGATGGCATAATATAATAATACCAATAAATCATTTCTTTTACTAACCTGGAGCCCATGGGCTCACAAATGCATACAATGTACCTGGAAATAGCAGGTACAAACTTAAAGTATAATGGCAGTGAGGGCATGTCCAAGCTGCAGGGCCCTGATACCTTTTCTCCTCTGCTGGATCATCCACACTCCTTTCCTGGGGAGTCAGTGTTTGCCCTGCCAGACACTTCTCCACAGCTCTGACTGTGCCTGCTTAGATTAAGTCTCTCTTAAATCCAATCACCTTTCTTTATTGCTGCCAGAGGATGATCCCTATAGCTGCTTCCTAACTGGAATGTGACTCTTCTCTGTGCCAATATCACTATACAGGGTAGGTTTGCTCCCTGTGGAATGTGCCTCAATTTCTCTTAACTTAAGGAACTGCTGCCAGGTAATGGTGAATGCCACTATTCGGCTCCACAGTTATGGGGGTGGAGGAAAATGACTGAAAATCTCTTACCTGTCACTGCCCTCTTGTAAAGGCAAGGGTCAGAGTTCACAAAGCTATTCTCTACCCCAAGCCTCCAACTCTTGAACTATCTGATTATGTGAGGCTTCTCTAGGTTGTTTTTTTTGTTTTTTAAGGCTTGCAGGGGTATGGTTAATCTTTTCCCTCCCAATGACCAACTGCCCTCCCAATTTAATCATGTAACTCCTTCATACTTCCATAAGGGATGATGGTATACCAGACCTATTTAGGTTGATAGTATATTAATAGCAGGTTTCCTGTTATCAGCCTCCTAATTTCTATGAATGTATCAACTGGGGGGAGGGAGAAGGAACAGGACCAACCTAATCCCCCCAACCCCTACCTCCTCCTGCCCTCCCCCTCACCAGAAATGAGGAAGCTTGTGTTGGGAGAGGTAGGGATGGGAGAAATAAAGTGCTCTAATAAATTCTTCAATGATCCAAAATTAAATCTTCATTTTTGAGGGATATTAACCCTTTTTGGCGCCAAGAACCATTTAATAAATTGCCTGGAAATAAAATCATCCATTTTTGAAATACTTCAATCAGTAAGCAATAAAAGAATGAAAAAATATTAATTCTACTGCTAGAACTTCCCTCTCATCTATATTTTTCAGATTACGTCCCCTAGATCAACTGAGATTCCACTTCAATTTCTTCCTCATAGCCTTGGTTACAAATACCTGTGTTACCTCCTCTAAAACCTTTGTCTTTATTCTAATCACTTCAGCTCCTCTCTTGGATCTGGCGAACTACAACTGCCCCCTCTTCAGTGACCTTTGGAATTCCCCACTCCTTTCTTCTCAACAAATTTCCTTATATGTTTTGACTTTTCTTTCCATTCCCTTACTTTTAACAACCTAAATCTGTATCTAACCTGAGGGTATCACATTCCTTGCAAACCTCTACACTGTGGAGACTAGTCTCCTTCCCCTACTCACTACAGCCAAGAGAGATGAATACTCTGCTCCTCATTATCATTAGGGAGAAATTCTACAACCACCCCCCAATAAGCTGTCCTTTTGTTTCATTCAAGCAACCTATTTCTACCACCACTATTTCTATTTCTCCTCCTTAGCCTTTTTTTCTGTCATCTATAGTACCTTTCTCAGTGTATTTAGTACCTGGATCTTAGTGTTCCTCTTTACTTCATCCTCTACCATCACTCTTGGGTTCTCTAATATTCATTTTTATAATCCCTCTATCAATCTCAACACAATTCTTCAGCTTCTTCAACTCAAATGACCCCTTAATTCCAATTACATGATGTGTTTGGTCATACCAAGGACAACAAAAAGTAGCCTTAGGATTGCTACTTACTTTTGGTGATTAGAAAACTGCCTCAATATGGTAAAGAGCAGAAGTGGATTGAAAACAGGAACCTGGGTCCAGATGGCTGGGTCATTTCAAACATAAAGATAAAGTAGCAATGAGTCAGCTTCATGAAAACAATTCAGTGTATGTACAGGTCTAAATGATGAAGCAGTAACTGTAAGGGCTTAAAGAAAGAGGGGAGAGATTGGAGAGAGGATAAAAGCACAAATCCTGGGGTGGGGGGAAGGGAAGTTGTTGAAAGGGAGGAGCAGAACCACCACAGGGTGACCTTGCACAATCATGAGTGACTTTTATGTGATATTACCTCCATACTCAGTCTTGACTCCATAAGATTCCAACTCGTGTATGTTACCAGCGACTACTCTACAATCTCTTGTCTCACTCACCTTCTTTCTCTATTCTCAATCTTAGAATAATTATCCCTAGGTACATTCCACCATCTAATAAGGTACAAAGCATTAACTAGAAAAAGTCATGACAAACAAAGATGTCCCCTCCCGTTCCTCTTCCCCCCTGCCAAACCATGATAGATAACCTCATCTTTGTTTCTGTCCTTGTTCAAGAATCTTCTTCCACCCTTACTAACTCTCCATTTGATCGCCCCAGCAACTTCTTCCATCCTCTTAAACTCATAACACCTACATCTACTCTAATTATCCTATTAATAAATTCATAAATGGCTCCTTAAGATTTGCAAAGTACTTGCCTCACAACAACTCTATGAAGCAGATGGTGTAAGCATGCTTACAGAAGAGGACAACCTAGAACTTTTTACTAAAGTAAAATACTATCTTTAAAATGATGGCCTTTGTTTTCCTCTCTCCCTATTCCCCCAAACTTCCAGTACTTTATCATTATCCACTCCCTCTTCCTCTGTTCACAGAAGAAGAGGTAACTGTTATTCATTTACAAAAGCTAATTTTTCAACCTATGCCTTGATCTAAAATCCAGTTAATAAACCTTTGTCAAATGCCTCTTATGTTCCAGGCACTGTTTCAGGTACTTGGGAACACAGAGATATAAATAAAACTGCCCATGCCTTCGAAGAGCTTACAGCTTACCAAGAAAAACAATGCATACATATATAGGTAAAGACACACATACAAAGTAGACACAAAGCAATTTTCTGGGGGTGGGAATGTAAGTTAAAGGGCACCAGAGGCTGAGGGGAAATTAGAAGATTTCCTTAGAGCCTGGTGCTTCAATTTATTCTTGATGGACACAAGTGAAACCAAGCACTGAGGTGAGGAGGGATACATTCTGGTTTGGGGAGCAGTCATTCCAAAGGCTCAGAGATAGGGGGTGGAGGATGTGTGAGGAATAGTGAGAGGAAGGCCAGACAAGATGGTGGAGTAGAAGTAGGCAGGATGGTCTGGCTCCTCTTTCCTAGTACCTGACAACTCCAACAAAGGTTTAGGAAAAGCACCAGGCCAAGTCTCTATCTGGACAGTCAAGGAAAAAAGTTACACTGAATTATTTTTTCAGATTAATTCATCATTGGGAGACAGATAGAGGTCTGGGGATCAGCTCAAGCTTCAAAAAACACTGCAGCCAATGAATACTGAACAGTACTCTAGGGAAAAAAGAGTTCTAGAATCCAGTATGGAAAAATCAGAGGCAGTGGTGGGAACAGGAATATAAGCCAAGTGACAATTCTGTCGCTTGTATCCCAGAGCTGAATCAGAGATCCAGTGGAGACTGAGGAGGAAGCCTGAACCTAGGGGTGAGAGGACAGGGCAAAGAGTAATACTGGGGGCCTGAGGGCTGTGAACTGGCAAGGAGAAGAAACAGAAGTGACTCTCACTCTGAATGACTTGCAGCTGAATAACCAGGGTAGGGAGCACAGAATGGAGGCAAAGGAGGGGAGGTGGGGTAACAGTTCTGTCACTGACTATCTAATTTTTAAACTAGCTGACAATAGCTCGGGCCAGCAACAGTCTACTGTAGCAAGCTATAGATGTTGCCCACACCCAAACTCAGGTCAGGAATTTACAAAGCTCAGGTCAGAAGGGTAGCAATCAGACTTCGTCCTGGATCAAGTAGATCTGGTAGCACTGAAAGCTTGTAGGTTCCCAGGCTGAGATACCCAAGATCCTTCAAGAACACAGCACTCAATACTTTGAAAAAGCTCAAGCAATGCACAAGGAATACAAAACAGGCCATTCCCCCTTGAATGCTCAGTGCCTGCTCCTAACACAAAGTCTCAATTCAGGAACACCAGATGAATAAGTAAACACAAAAGCTATTACGGTGACAGGGATGTCCAAGAGACAAATCTAAAGAAGAAAACAACTCCAAAACATTTACAAGCAAAGCCTCAAAAAAACAAAACAAAACAAAAACCCACAGCTTGGACGAAAGTTCAACAAGAATTCCTGTAAGAAATAAAGCAAGAGTTAAAAACAATAGAACTTACATTAGAAATGAAAGGAAAGCTACTGGAGACAAGAACTGGAAAGTAATTTGAGAGCTATGGAGGAAAGACTTGGAAAGAAAATTAATAATTCAGTACAAGAGGGACAAAACCTTACCCAAGCAACTAATACAGCAGCTATGTTGCTTTGACCCCAAGAATAGAATGGGGTCTCATATCTAATCCCCAAGCCAAATGAAGCATGCAGAGGAACAATCAGTTCAGTGTTACAAAGGGGAGTCTGTACTCTGTAGGAAGAAGAGATAAATAGAAAGAGACAGATGGAAGGAAGGTAATGAATACTTATTAAGTGCCTACTATGTGCCAGGCACTGTCCTAAGCACTTGGCAAATATTATCTCATTTAATTCCCACACCAACACTGGGAGTTAGGTGTTATTATTATTATTATTGTTCCCATTTTAAAACTTAGTGAACTAAGGCAGATGGAGGTTAGGTGACCTGCCCTGAGCTGAACAACTACTAAGAGTCTGAGGCCCCATTTGAACTCAGGTCTTCCTAATTCTAGGTCCCGTTCTAGCTAGCTGCCTCTGCAACATTAAACCTAGGGCCAGCAGCAGTCTACAGGATCTCCAACTAAGGGAAAGCTAGATCAGGAAGGGAGTGAGCAGCCTTAGCCTTGGATCAGAACACTCTGGGCCCACTGAAAACCTGCAAATGTCCAGCCAGAACAGTCTCTCAAATCCTTAAAAATCACAACAATCAAGAGCAGAGAAAAAAGCAGCAGAACCCAAGCATGTCCCAGACATTCTTTCCCAAAGTGCTCACTGCCTGGCCCTAATACAAATTCCAAAGTTGGGAAAGAAATAAGAATTCCACCATAAACAGTTATTATTCTGAAAAGGAACCCTAAGAAACAAACCCAAAGGAAGAGAATGGCTATGAAACATATTCAGGCAAAGCTGGGAGGTTGGAGGGTGGGGTGGGGAAGAGAACATAGTTTGGGCACAAATTTAACTTGAATTCAGAAAAATGAAATAAGAGTTTTAAAAAATATTTCAAATTTATTTTACAAGTGAGATGAAAGCCTAGTGCCCTAGAGGAAAGAACTGGAAAAGAAACAAAAACTATGGAAGAAAGATTTGGAAAAAGAATACCTTACTCAAGAGGTATAAAATCTTACTCAGGAAAATGGAGTACTTGAAAATTAGAACAGAGCAAATTGATGTTAATGACTCCATGAGATAATGACAAAAATAAAAATGTCTAAAAACAAGAAAAAAAAAACAACAAAAAACCATGGAAGAAAATTTAAGGTATCCCAAATAAAAAGCAATCAATCTAGAGAACAAATCAAGGACAGATACTTTAAGGATAATAGGATTACCTGAAAAAAGAGCTTTGAAATTATATTTCAAAAACTCAAAAAATAATACTGACCAAATCTTAGGGCAAGAGGAAAAAAAAAAGAGAGCAGGAGGGATAAAGAAAATCTACCTGTCACCTTCTGAAAGAAAATCTAAAATGAAAAATTCCAGAAACACAACAGCTAAGATTCAAAGTTAAGATTCCAGGTTAAAAAAAAAAAAAAAAAAAAAAATATATATATATATATATATATATATATACACACACACACACACACACACACATATATACTACTACACGCAGATAGAATGCATGTACCAAGGAGCCATAGTCAGGAATACAAAATTTATTAGCAGGCTTCACTATATAGAACTGGAAAGCTTGGAATATGGTATTCTATAAGGCAAAATACATAGGCTTACAACCAAGAATAACTTACCCAGAAAAAAAATGGAATAATCTTCCAGTGGAATTGTACATAAAATAAACCTTTAATAAATAAAGCCTATTTCCAAGCATTCCTAATTGAAAGATCAAAAAAGAATAGGAAGTTTGAAATACAAACACAGGAGTCAAAACAAACATAAAAAGGTAAAAATGAGCAAGCAAATATAAGGGAGTAAGCAAGGATGAAAATGTTTACATTATAAAAGGAAATCAACAAACACTTATTAAATACTTGCTATGTGTCATGCATTGTTCTAAGTATTGGGGATACAAATTGACCTACGCTTTAGGAAAACTTCGCTGGCAGGTCTGTGGAGCACGACTGGAATAGAGACAGAGAGCAGAGACAGGGTGACCAGGCTACTGCAATATTCTAGATTAAAGTTTTAAGGGCCTGAACTAGGGTTGTTGCTGTGTATTTTAATGGAAAGAAATGAACTGATGACAGATCGCATCAAGGTAGCAATGAGAACATTTCATAAGTAGTTGGATGAGGTGCAAGAGGAGTCCAGAATTATCCTGAGGGTAGTAAACCTGGATTACCTGGAGGATGCTGGTGTTATTGAGAATTGGGAAGTTTAGAATATGAGCTGGTTTGGGTGAATCCCTTCCACCTTCTACCTTGATCTGGCAAACATCCCCTCCCTCTCATGTGTTTTCCACTTTTTACTGACTCCATTCCATGGAAAAGAAGACGGTCATGAGGACAAGAAGATTTTTGGTTAGGATCTGTAATTTTATGCATGTTACTAAACTCCCAATGAGAAAATTCCTTCTACCAATTAAGATCAACATCTGTTCTACAATTCATAGTCCTGGAAGTGTCTGAGGTGCAGAGACTTTAAGAACTAGCCCAGAATCACATAATGCCTCCAATAATCATAACATTAATTACAATAACCATTTATACAATGCTTTAAAGCATTAAAGCATATAAACTTCAAAACACCTTATATACACTTCACAACCTCATAGGATAGTCAGCATAACAGGCACTACTATACAATGTTATAAATGAGGAAATTAAAGTTAAAACATGCGAATGGATCTACTCATGGTCACAAAGACAGAATTTGAACCCTGATTGTAGGATAATATATTTAGAGATGCAAAGGCCTTAGAGGCAATAGAATTTGACACCCTATGAGGAAACTGAAGCTGAGAAAGCATAAGAGACCGGCCCAGATCATGGAGCTAGTAAGCGTCTGAGGTAACATTTGAATTTAGGACTTTTTGACTCAAGTCCAGCACTCTATCCGTTAGGTCATGCTCATCTCCCTGAAACTATAAGACATACAAACAAACAACAATATCTTCACTTGACAGTTGTACTTCATCCATTTGCCAACTTATCTTTCTTTGCCCTTTCACTCCTGGAGTTAAACTCCTGGAGAAAGTTGACTATTTTCAATGGCTTTACTTCTCTCAATATCCACTCTTGCCCCAACCCCTTCCACTTGGACTTCTGCTCCTAATACTTTATTGAAACTATTCTTACACAGATCAATGATACTCTTATTGCCAAGGTGAACGGGTATTACTTAACCCTCATTCTCTTGGACTTATGCACTTGACAATATTGATCATCTTCTCTAATTAGATAAGTCTTTCCTCCTTTGTCTTCAAAGACATCATTTCTGTTTCCTATTTTTCTGACACTTCACTTTTCAATGACTTCTCATCAACTTCTGATCCCTCATGGCAGTTGTTTCCCAACTTTATGCGGCAATATTCTCCCATTTTTACTCTGCCCCAAGAGTGTTGTATACCCCTATGCACCATTTGTAAAAAGATCTAAAGTTTACATTTCATTTTTTAAAAACTAAGTTTTATTTTTTACCAATTACAACAAATCTCAACCACACAAAAATGATCTAATTTATATAGATATTTATTTATGGATAAGATCATTTATAATTTCATATAGCCTCCCTTTACAGTGGACTCAAAATCTTCATCATCTCTTCACTTGCTACCAGCTTCTCTGCTCCTTTCTATGTCGCCACCACTACCATACTATCACCGTGTCCCTCATTTCCTTTTCCCTTCATTCCCCCAAAAGTTCTTCACCAGGAAACTCATCATCATGGAAATTGCTTCAGCTTTGGTAATACTGCATCAGTATCCTCAGTTACTTCTGTCCCTCTGATTGAAGAGTGGTACAAAAAACTCCTCCTGTAATTTCCCTTTACAAAGGGCTCAAAATCCCAGCCATCTTTTCATTTGCCATCAGTTGCCCCGCTTGGTTTTGACTCCATCACCACCACCACCACCATCATCATCATCATTACTCTGTGTTAGATACCTTCTGCCTCTTCCTTTTCAATTTCCTTTTGTGTATTGTCTTCCTCAATTAAATTGCAAGCTCCTTAAGGGCAAGAACTGCCTTTTTCTTATTTTCATCCCCAGTACTTAGCAAAGTGCCTGGCACATAGTAGGCTTTAATAAGCATTTATAGTGTGTCTATTTACTAGACTGGGTCTTTGATCTCAGCAATTTGAATGTTTTTTCCAAGAACAAAATGCTTTCACAGACTGTATATTCCAAGTTTTGAAGCTTAATGGCATTCTACTTTACATATACACTTTCACTTAACATAGAGCACTAAATATCTATTTGATATTTTTGATTTCTCAAAGCAAAAATTTATATTTTTAGGTTTGATATATGGTTGTGTCTTAATCATCTCATAAATGACAGTTTTAATTTTTGGCAATAAAAGGAACTGAGATGTCTCTGGATTTGTAAAAACTGGTTTAATTTTTCCCTTTCTAGATTCTTGGTAGACCAGATAATTAAACAGTATATAGGGAAACTAAAGAACTGGGCATTTTAATTGCATAGTTTACCTTCAGCAACTTCTTGATAAACACTGTTCATTATAGTTTTACAAACCAAAAGTGTTTACTAACCCTAGTAACTACAGCTTCATTTTCAGCCTAGTTGAGTATCAGCAGTATTTTGCTGCATTTCAAAACATAAACTACAGACTTTGTCCTCAAAAAAAAGTGTTTTTTTCAATGATGCAGATTGTCATTCACTCAGACCACATCAATCCAAAAGTTCCTGAAAATGGGTCTAATGTACAGGATGACAATCTTTATAGATTTCTCAAGACATCACAAGGATGACAGCGGAGAATTTGAGCTGTGTACTTATTATCTCTAACCCTTCACTTATTATTAACCTATCCTCTTTTGAAAATACCAATCAACTATTATATGCCAGTCCCTGTTCTCAACATTTTATATCCTATCAAGGGAGACTATATGTACAAAGGTAAGCATATACAAAGTAAATACAAGATAAAATTTTTGTCAGAGGAGACCATTAGCATCCAGAGGGAATCAGGAATGGCTTAAAAGGTGTAGCTCAGGCAATGTTCCCAAAGGAAGGATTCTAAAAGGCACAGATGAGATGCGAGTGCATTCCAAGAAGAGGGGGATAGGCCTTAAATAAACTATATTTAATTTTCTGCTTTAAGTTTTTATTTTACATTTACAAATTTCTACTTCTTTAGCTGTCCCTATGGTCTTTGCCTGAATTAGCTTCAGCTATTCCAAGGATTTTTACCTTCAAATTGGTTATGTATATCTATCAAGATATGATACTTCAATTTTTAAAAATGAGATAATTAAATATTTAGGTAAATACATTTTAGATTGTATTACTGAAAGTTACAAATGATTATATATGTATATATATGTATATATATACATATATAAAACACTGTTAGAAAGTTATTGTAACTTTTTAAAAGTTGAAGTTGCATCTCTTATTAAACTATTTACCAAAATGAATGATATTGAGAAATATAAGATTGTTTTATTTCGAACTTATACACTTTACATTAAAATGCATCAAGCTTTTAAATTATGACATAACTCATCTATACTTACTACAGCTTGCAATGATGGTGATGAAGTTAAAAACATGCCCACATGAGAATCAGACATATTCCTATTCAAACTGACTTCATTTGTAGTACATTAAGTGACATTAAGTAATCACTTCATAGTCAAGAGTCTTATCTTTGTTAACTTTGAAAAATGTAGGCATATTATTGTAGGAATTGCACTTGAAAATATCCAATAATGTTGCCTATTGCTTTGCTATCCTCTTACTACCTACAGGATTTCACATCCAATGACACAGTCTGTAAAACACTAGCCCTCTTCTTTACTTTCTCCATAGTCTTTCCCTTGGCAATCTCATTCATTGCTGTTGCATTGAGTACTTCCTTTATGAAAATGACACTGAAATATACATCTCTAGTCCTGAATTCTCTTCTGGGATCTAAACCTATATTTCCAACTACCTACAAATGGATTATGTGTGTACAATGACACATGGACACATCACTATCACTTCAAAATAAGTATGCTGAAAAGTAGACTTTATCTTTCTACCTAAAGACCCTTTTTTTGATGACTGTTTTTATAGGTGGCACCACTTTTTGCCCAACTTTTGATGTTCAAACCTTGGCTGTTATTTTAAATTCTTCCTTATATTATACATTATCTGTTAATAAGTCCTATCAAACTCACTTTTCCAACATCGCTAATATCTATGCCTTCCACTGTTCTCAATAAACTAACTAAGGACAGGACCTCATTACTCCACACCTGGACTACTACAATAGCCTCCTTTCCAAACCACTGCTCATACTACTGCAAGAACAACCTTCTTTATATAAAAAATCCAGCTATAACTATTATCTTTTTGAAAACCTTTAGTGTACCGTGCTTTAGTAGCTCCCTACTGTCTCAAAAATAAATGGCAACTTTTTCAAAACCAACATTCAAAGACAACTAGCTCTTACCTTTATTCCTTCCCCTTTATCTTCTATGTTCAAACCAAACTAAACTACACTTTGCTTCCGAAACAGGTTTTGTGCATTTCCCTATCTCTATGCCTTGGCTCACATTACTCTTCATTTCTGTCACTTTCTCAGCATTCCTCTTTATAGGTAGATGCCTGTCCATCCTTTAAAGCTCAACTCAGAGGTCACTAAAATAAGTCATTCTTTAAGTCCCCTACTAGTAATGTAAATTTTTCCTCAAATCTTACATAACACCTTGTTTGCATCTTCCTAAAATAAATATTAGGCAATAGTGAGTATTATACGTAGCTACTTTTGTGTCCAAGAATTTAGACTCTGAGAGGGTAGGCTTGATGACTCTCCACGTCCTTAATTAGCACAGGGATCTAGGAACTTAAAACTTCAAGAAGGAAGGTAATCGAATGAATAGTTAAAGCACTCATATGCACTAGTATATAAATTTTATATTTATAGGGTTGTATACCACTTAAGAAAACCTGATATGTCAAAATATGAATATAAAACATAATTTGAAATTACTGGCTTCTGCACATGTTTTTAAAAATGTACTTGGCTGTTTGTCATATTTACATGTTTGCCATAAACTTGCACAAGAATTTTGTGGAAGGGTCTTGAAGCTTTAACTGAATAACCACTATCTTAAAAAATTAAGATTACGTCTGAGGTTCCTTCCAATTCCACGATTCTAAAATGGGAAAGGAGTGACATTTTCAATAGAAGGTTAGTGCTTAAAAGAGTTTCTTTAACTCTAAAATGTACAATTCACTAATTCCATCTCACTTCTGGAATTAAAACACTGGCATTTCTGACACCATTTCTGAATTTCTTAAAAAAAATACAAAGACATTACACTTTTCTATATTCTAGTAAGCTGCTCTCTCAGCAGCCAAACTGTCCCAGGCTAAGCATACCACATATACCAGAGCCCTCTGATCTAATATGTATTCAATACTATCTTCTTTCATCCCATACAAAATGATGAAAGAAAGACCCTACTGCCTCTCGGCTTTCATAGTTCACAGGTGAGACCACTTAAGACAAACTTTTTCTCTTAAGAGTACACATAAAGATTCCTTAACTACTCCCTCTCTCCCCACCTTTAAAGCATCCATTTACCACAGGAAAATCCCTGCCATATCTTTCACTCCCTTTATTCCAACAATAAGCCCCCCAAAAGATCTTAATTATTCTTAAGGAGTAGTCATAGCAGTGCTAGTGCTACACCTGTATCATGTAAAATTCAAAATTATAAGTCAAATAAACAAACAAAAAATCAGGTACATGATTAAAAGTGAGAAATAAAAAATATTCTTTAAGTACCAACCATGTATACTGCAACCACTGTTAGGTTTTTGTTTCTTTACTAGTACACAAGAATTTTTTCACTACTATACACTTATATTGTATACTGGCTAGTCTTTTGTGGACTGTCCTAAGAACATCTTTTTAAACATGATTCCCATAGGAATATGTACTCCAAAATTCAAACAACAAATATGCAAATGAAGTCTTAAAACACAACCCATTTGTATGCTGGGAATATCCAGAACTAATATTTTTCCTGCTGGTACTCAAGAGTAATGTTTACATATGTTTAAGTAACATGCACCAATTCTCAGTAACAAATTCTTAAGACACTAGCAAAAGATGCATAAAGAATAGAGAACTGAAGACCTTTATTATATTTCAGGAATTAAAAGTCACTGGTACTTTTGGTGTAAACTCAAAAACATCACACTTTGTGCAACTATCTGTTAAAGTGAATCTCTTTCATCATTCTTATTAGCACCCCACCCCAGTCCCCCCACCAAAAAAAAAAAAAAAGTTCAAGTCTTGGAGAAAAAAAAGGAGCATATTTAATCTAATGATAGCTAATCCTTAAATGGAACTTCAAAGTTTGCCAAGGTACTTTACATAGAGCTGTCATTTGATGTTCACAGCTGTGTAATAGAAGTAATATAGGTATTATTCCCATCTCACAGATGAAGAAACTGTGTGGCCAGAGTCACACAACTGGTCAGTATCAGAGGCTGGGCACAATTCTTTGTCATTCTCTATTCACTATTACATGAGGCTTGGATTTAAGAAAGAAAGACATGGGTTTGAATCCAGTCTCTGACTCTTGCTAGCTATGAGACCCTGAATAAGTCACAACTTCTGGGTGTGAGGCAACTCCCTTAAAGGAAATCATATTATTTTAGTATGCATACATAACTTATTTATATAATACTACAGAATTTGCCCTATTATAGGAAATGAATTAGAAAAAAATAATAAAAACAATTTCAAAATAAGTGGAACAAGTTTTGATTTAAGTACAGTTCCCTTTTTAGAACATAAAATGTAAAATATCTGTTACTGATCCTCAGTAATAATTCATACTTTGTACCGGGTTCTAACTAAACTTTCAAGAAAAAATGACACTTCCTAATTATTTTCATAGTTTTAATTGGCTAAAAAAAATGAGGAAAAACAAGTTTTACAGGACTACTTAGAAAATGAACTTTTTGTTTAACCCTATGATCTGTATTTTCCTACTCCTGTTTGTAGCCATTTAAAGCTTCATGCCTAAACAGAACTCATACTTCTCACCCCAATCCCTATACCTTATAAATCTCCTTATTACTGTCCAGTAAACCAAGATCCTTCCATTAACACAGGTTTGTAACCTCAGTGTCACCCACAACTTCTTCTCACTCATCCAACATATATCTAATCAATTGCCACAGCATGTCATTTCTATCTTTACAATTTCTCACATATATCCCTTCCTCTCAACTCAAATATTGTGAGAACAAATGAGAACAACAGCACCAGATCTTAAACTATACTACAAAGCAGTAATCATCAAAATTATTTAGTTCTGGTTTTAAAAATACAGTAGTGTGTCAATGGAAGAGATCAGGCATATTAACAGACAAAAGCAAATGAACATAGAAGCATATTAAATGATACATGTGAAGACCTTAGCTAAGTTAAGAGTTAAGGAATTAAGGCCTTATTTTTAGGTGGGTGCTAGGAAAACTGAAAAGCAGTCTGACAGAAATAAAATAGACATTAACATCTTGTAACATGTACTCAAAAAAGCTCAACGTGGATACATGACTTGCAACATCGCTCACATCATAAACAAATGTGAGGAGCAAGGAAGAAATTATCTTTTCTGATCTATGAATAGAGAAAGAATTTATGCCACGTAAGATGTAGAGGATCATAAAATAGAAAAAAAAGTTTTTGCACAAATAAAACCAAATGCAGCTAAAATTAGAAAGGAAACGGTTGGGGGAGGGGGAACTTTGCAGAAGGTGTCTTTGATAAAAGTTTTATTTCTTACAACTATAAGGAAATGATTCAAATTTTCAAGAACAAAAGTCATTCCCAATAGATAAATGGTCAAAATACATTAAAGAGAAGTTTTCAAAGGAAGAAATCCAAACTATCAACAGCTATATGAAAAAACTGTTCCAAATCACTAATTAACAGAAAGACAAATTAAAGCAATTCTAGAGATACCATCGCATGTCTCTCTCAGATTGGCAAAGATAACTAAAAAAGGAAAATGACCATTGCTGGAGGGGCTGTGGTAAAATAGGCATACTAATTCACTGTGATGGAGCTCTAAATTGATCCAGCCATTCTGGAAAGCAATATGCCTCCAAAGTCACTAAACTGAGATTGACTCAGGTACATACCTCTATTAGTCAATACTTCAAAGAGATCAAAGAACATGGAAAAGGACCCATATGTACAAAAATGTTTAGAGCAGCTCTTTTTTGGGGTGGCAAAGCGCTGGAAACTAAGAAGTTGCCCAATGAACAAACTATGGCATTGAATATTACTGACAAAAGGACATTTTCAGAGCAATCTGAACAGACTTACGAATTGTTCTGAAGTGAAGTGAGCAGAATCAGGAGAACAATTTATACAATAAGAATAACACTATAAAGACAATCTTTAAAGACTTAAGAATTCTGACCAATGAACTGGTCAACCACAATCTCAGAGTAACAATGAGGAAGAATACTAATCACCTCCTTACAAAGGGTGATGGACTCAATATACAGAATAAGACATACATTTTTGGATATGGTAAATGTAGGAATGTTGGGGGGTTTTTGTTTGTTTTTACTCCATTCTGCATCTGCTATTCCACCAGGTTTCAACTCCAAGGAATAACATGCCCCACTTAGTTAGCTCATCACCTCTAATCTCATCAACATGCTGTTAAGTGAAGGCTTGATCTCTACCTTCTTCAGCCTCCTTTCCCCTCACAGATTGGATGGGTGAAGGGTAGAGTACCAAACTCTTCCCAATGCCTTCCTTTATAATGGGCAGATACTGGACTCTCACCTCACTCCACTGTATCTGCTGCTCTGCCTGATTTCAATTCCATCTAACAAGATGCTCCCATACTGTTACCCCATGGCCTCCCCTCCTCATTCCACATTCTTGACTCCTTTTGTATTTTCTTCCTCCGTTAGATAATAAGTTCTTTGAGGGCAGGTGCTGTCTTTCTTTTTATTAATTGTATTCCCAGCTCTTACCACAGTACCTGGTACATAAGCAGGCACTTAACAAATGTTTACTGGATACATATTTGTTATAAGAGTTTTGTTGTTTTTTCTCATTTCAGGGGAGGGGAGAGAATAAGAAGGGCATAGAAACAGGGTCTTCAACAAACCAAGAAATTCAGTAACAGAAAGGTCAGAAGGAATTAAAAGCTGCATGCTAAAATTATATACTGAAAAGAAAATCAAGCTATGCTTAATAAAGATCCCCAGTTACATGGACAATTTTCTACTGTTTTACAATACATACAGAAATGCTATTTTATTAGGTATTTGTTACAAACAGGGTAAAAATGGGAAAAAATTTAAGAAATATAATCAACGCTAGCTCTGGAAAAGAAGGGACTACTTGTCAAGGTACCACTAACATTCAAAGGGATAAAAGTGTGGTCTCATGAAGAAAAATCAAGGCGTGTATGTCAATGAACTCATTGACAAAGAATGAAAAAACAAGTGATCACAGCAAAAGGAGGGCATATTGTATGTTAAAATTTTTTTCTAAGATATAAAAATGAGTAACTTTATAATTCAATATATTTAATTATTTTACTTTATCCAAAGTAATTTACACAACATGACACAAACAGAAATGCTGGTTAACAGAGTTAAAAGCTGCAAAGGCTTAAAAATAAGAGCTAAGAAAATGTTCAGACATTTAACGTTTAACCTGTGAGAAATCAGCTCCAGTAGAGAAGTGGGGAAAGAAGACATTACAAGTCATTGTGCCAGCAATGGATAATGAGGAAGTGGAAGCTGCGAGTGTAGACAATTGTTTCTAGGAGTTTGATATTCAAAGTAAGGGGAATGGCCTATAAAATAATAGCAAAACCCACATGTACAAAAATATTTATAGCAGCTCTTTCTTTGGTGGCAAAGAACTGGAAATTCAGGGGATGACCATCAATTGGGGAATGGCTGAACAAGTTGTGGTTTATGATTGTGTTGGAATACTACTGTGCTATAAGAAATGATGAGCAAGCAGCCTTCAGAAAAATCTGGAAAGACTTGTATGGACTGATGCTGAATGAAGCGAGCAGAACCAAGAGAATGTTGTACACAGTAACAGCCACGTTGTGCGATGACTAATTTTTTATAGACTTATTATTCTCAGCAATGCAAATATCTAAGATATCTTCAAAAGTCTCATGATGGAAAATGCTACCCACATCCAGAGAAAGAACCATCTAGTCTGAATGCAGATCGAAGCATACTATTACTTTTTTTTCTTCTGTTTTGTTTTGTTTTTTCTTTCTTGTGGTCACTCCTATTGGTTCTAATTCTTCTTTACAACATGACTAATGTGAAAATACGTTTAATAGGAATGTATATGTAGAGTCATCTTGGGGAGGCAGGGGGAGAAAATTTAAAACTCAAAAGCTCATGGAAGTGATTGTTGATAAATCAAAATAAATTAATTAATAAAAAAACAAAAAAATAAAAGATAAGGTAGGGTCAAGTGAAGGTTTTCTTTAAATATAGACTTTAATAGGCAATGGAGAAGTAGCTAGGAGGAAGAGAAATTGAAGATGCAGGAGAAGACTTTTCTGTGGAAAAAGCTCCCAGTGAAGACAGGGAATGATGGGATAAGGAGCACAGGTTAGCTCTGGCAGGAAAGGTAGAAGTAGAAAATGGAGAAATGGAAAGGTTACAAGATTTAGAGTAAGAAAGAAGAGCTTATGGACTTAGCTACTCTGATCAGTACAATGATTCAAGACAGCTTTGAAGGACTCATGATGAAAAATGCTATCTACCTTCAGAGAGAGAGAGCTGATGAACTGAGTGCAAACTGAAGTACATATTTCTTCACTTTCTTTGTTTTTCTTCCTTTTTTTTCGCAACGTGGCTAATATGGAAAAATATTTTGCATGATTTCACATGTGTAACTGATATATGGCTTGCATTCTCAATGGAAGGGCTGGAGAGTGGGAGGGAAGTGAACTCAATTTTTAAAAAAAAATGAATGTCAAAAATAAATAAATTTTACACGTATATGTATACACACACATACACATTCTAAAATTTTGTCCAAGATCAGTCAAACAAAAGTAGCCATTAGTTTGACAACTATACCTTCCTGACTTTCTTAAATTAAGACATATGCCTGCCTCTGGTCCTATAATGCTTTATTTATTCAATTGAATGAAAAAAAAAAGCAAACAGTTTATAACAGATGGAATCAATTCTATCAATAAAATAGGAAATGTGATGATCTGCTATCAGAGAGAGGATTGGAATACAATAGTTTTAAGGGTTTAAAGAGAGAAGAAAAGGTCTGAAACAGTTGCTGCAATGAGCAAGATAGTTAATTAGGGAAAAATAAAAGGGCTGTTTTACAATTAAGGTCCAGTTACGATTAGATTACATAATTTGCAGTGCACCAGGTGTGATTTCTCCAACAGTGTTCGTAGGCTTTCAAAAAGAGATAATCCAAAGTTGATGGCTAGCAAAACATGAACAACAGAAGGATAAAGAGCTCAAGAGTGGAAGACAGTGCACAGTTGAATTAATTAACTGTAAGATCAAATCTGTGAAGGAGGACAGCAAGCCAGGGAAGAGGTAGAGCTTCGAGAGAAAAGGGAATACTGGAAGGACTAAAGGGTACTGTGAGGAAGAAGAATAGGTTTAAGAGGAGTGAGGCAAAGGGAAAGGTGCCAGAATACATAAGTAAGATCAGTATGGGAAATTTCAAACCTCATCATCCTGAGCTCTGTTTGGGGGAGCAGTTTGGGGTAATAACAAAGTCTAATGTTGAACTCTCTACGAGTTGTTGAAATGGAGTGGACACGGAGGTTTAGGAGTTGATGAAGTAGGATGCCAGCATATTTGAAGAGACATCAACATGAAATGTAAAGGCGGTTTCTACCTCAGTAAATGTTAACTTTAATCCACAGAGATTTGGGGGGCAGGAGGTAGGAATTTGCTAGTCAGAGAACGGTATTATTATCAGTCGATTAGAGCAGAGAACAGGAAAGTCAATGGCAACGGTGGCCTGGACAACTCTAACAGAAGGCAGCCGTGTAATGATAACAAACAACACTCATCTCCTCAGTAAGATCAGATCTTTCCTTCTTGGGGTGTGATGAAAGGAGGCAGAGGAATAGATACCAATAGCAATGAATTTTGTAGTAAAGGAGGCTACTAATCTTGAGAAACAGGCTTTTTTACTCAGCAGTGGGGAAAGATAAAATCTGTCAAAAAAATATTCAGTGGTTCTCTAATGCCTAGTGAAGTCCAAGTGCCTCTACCTAATATTCAAAGCCCTCTCCATTTGGGAATGCACTCTACCATTATAGGTTTATTCCATGTTACATAACTATTTAGACACTCTACACTTGAGCCAACCTGAGCATCTTCTGCTTCTGAAGTGCTCTATGCTGTCTCATAGCTCCATGCCTTTGCTCACATGTTCTCCATGTCTGGAATTCTTTCTCCTCCCCATTTGTTAAGGCTGAATTCAAACGCTACCTCCTGGAAGAAGTTAATCCTTCCTGTTCAGTGATGACCTTTCCCTTCAGACTTCACACAGCACTCAGCTTTGCACTCTTTAATGCTTTTCTAATTCAGAATTAGACTGTAAACTCCTTGAGAGTAGGGACTGGATCTGAAGCTCTTAGTGCAGTGCCTGGCACTTAATAAATGCTTGTTGACTGACAGCTAACTGACACGATGGTGTGTTATAGCTATATCTGTGTTAGTTCCCTGCCTTGTCTAGAAGGGCAGTGAAATAATCTTAGTTGAACTTGTTTATCTTCTTAATTGCTAAGCACAAGAATTTGTACAGGAAGATGTTTAATGTTTATTTGTATAGTGGATGTTTCAGTAAAGTACATATTTACAAATTTATAACTATGGGTAGCAAAGTAATGCCAGGTATAGAGTGCTGGACCTGGAGTCAATAAGATCTGAATTCAAATCCTGCCTCAGAAATACACTACTATCCCAGGCAAGTCATTTAAACTGCTAGCCTCAGTTTCCTTATGTGTTAGACGGGCATAATATTGAGATGAGATGTTTGTAAAGTGCTTTGCAAATCTTAAAGCTCTATATAAGTTTTAGTTACTATTATTATTTCTCTACTTTGTACCACTTTAGTAAAATATTGATAGAAGGGAGAAAGGAAACCCTGGACTCTTGACACACCGAGGACATTTGCATGGCACACTCAGTGTCATGATCTACTAACCAGAAAACAGCAACAATAACAATAACTAGCATTTAAGCAGCTCTTTAAGGTTTCGCAACGTATTTTACACATTATCTCGTTTAACATGTATTGTGGTCCTCAAAATAACCTGATGAGGTGGGTGCCACTATTATTTCCATTTTACAGATGAGGAAACAGGCTGAGAAAGGTTAAGTGACTTGGCCACGGCCACACAGCTAGAAAGTGTGTGAGGCAGAATTGAATTTAGTTCTTCTTAACTCCAAATCAACAGCTCTATCCACTATTCTACCTAGCTGAGCACTGTAGGTAGTCTTCAAAAGAAACTTCAATAACAGTGATGTCCTTAAATAAAACATAACAATGACAATGAAGTTTAAAAGTATGATAAAGAATAAGTAGAGAGAATGCGAAGGGAGATTAATTTATTTCCTATTCTCTTTAAATATAATTCTACCATCCATTCTAATGCATAACAACTTTTAATAAAATTATACTGTTATTTTGATCTAACCTAAACTCTCCATATTGTTACTTAAACCTATTTTTTAATAAGCTATCTTGGTGAAGAATAGCAGGGGCTATTCTCTCTGAGAAAAGGTCTTCCTGTACTTAAAAATTTATTTAAAAGTCCCTTGAACTTCACTAAAGCTGAACAAACCACCACTCTAACCTTTCCTCTTAGGCTTTGTTTTCATACCTTTCAATATTCGTGACTCATCTGTAGCTGTAGTACCCAGAACTGGACACAGCGTATATTAATGGCTATTACTCCACATTCAGGCAGGTAGGTGAGACGGCTAGACTGCTGGAGTTGGACTAAGAAACACATCAATTCAACCCTGGATGCAGATGCTTATTTGCTGTGTGATCCTAAGGAACTTCGCTTCTCTCTGCCTCTGTATCCTTAGCTATAAAATGGGGACAAAAATAGCATCTATCTAGCTGGGCTATTGTGAGGATCAAGGGAGATAATATATAAAAGTGCCTTATGACCATGATATTATATCAATGCTAGCTATCTATTACATTATATAAATGCTACCAATTGTTTATCTATTTAAACATTTCAAGAAGATACTTCCTATTTTAAAATAGTGATTCTCTAGTCTAACTCATATTTAGCTTGATTGTATTTCAAATTAAAATTACATAGATTTACTTACTATATTATATTTTTGCAAGTGGTTTCTCCTCTCAAGGTTATTGCCCTAAAATAGAATTCTAGCCTGTCAAAGAGCTTTGAAAAGTATTAAGTGCTAAATACTAAAAGGTAATATCAATAAATATTTGTTTCCTCTCACTATTTCCTTACTTCCCAAATGTTTATTAAGTACTTTGTTTATTTCAAATTTTATTTTCTTAAGTACTATCCCATTCACACATAAAATTTCCTTTATTTGGATTATCTTTTCTGTCCAACCCTTTTATTTCTACTATCTAAATTTTGATGAATTATCATGTCCTCTTAGCCTTGTAGAATTAACCCTATCCAATTTTTTTACTGTTCTCTTGCTCAGTATGTTTAAATTCTTATTTTTTATATTAAACACGTTTATATGTTGCTTTAAAAATATTAAGCATTTATGGCTATGTTCTCTCTCCTCAAAGACGGGTTAATGCCAAACTCAAATCCAACTCTTTAAAATTTGCTGCACTACTACTCCAAAAATTGTTTTAAAATGACTGATCACATATAAACTGAAGATGCTCTAGTTATTCTTAAATTGATACAAAACACGGTAGACAATATCATTAGCAAATAGAAACATATGGAGGACCTCACTATAGTTACTGATATTTTCTTTATTATCTTTTTGGGGGTAATGACTCCCATAATTGTTCTTAACTATTTGTTATCCTCCTCTTTCAAAAATTTTGAGAACTGATCTCAAGCTGCTTAACCCATACCACCTTCACCACAGTGTACTCTGGTCTTGTCTAGTTGTTCTTCCTATCCTTTTATTTAGTCATTTCTATTTCCTCAAGCAATATGTCAACACATTCCTTAAAAAAAGTCATGCCATTTTTGAAACATCAGTATTCTACTGGTGATGCTATATGGCATAGTTCTGACTCATAGAAGACCAGTCTCTAATTAAAATCGTTTACCCAAAAGGCAATGCAGAGGCCTAGAATGGGCTGTAGGAAGATACAACATATTACCAATAAGTAGAGATTTATAACTAGACAATGAAGTGGTGCAGGCATAGAGTGGGAGCAAGAGATAGTTTACTGCTGGAGAACACAAGTACTCTATTGATAGCTGTGTAATATCAAAAGGTCTATAGGAAGGCATTCAGTCTCCCCTCACCCCCATCAGACTGGAGCCATGTGGATTTACATGAAGACATGGATAAGAATCAGACACATTGACAAGGAGTGGACAAGCTGTGATCTACATCATTAAAAGGATTATCAACATTGATGCAACCAGATTCAGTGATGTATTGAAGAAATATTGATTGTACATACACCATTAAGGACAATGTGATCAAACAGAAAGGACACTATAAGCAGGGTCAAGAACACTTGAGTTCTAATTCCACCTCTGACACTTATTATCTCTGTGACAATGACCCAATCCCTCTAATCTTCTTTCTGCATCCACACAATATGATAATAATACACATAGTACCCACTTAATAGATTTTGTGAGGATAAAATGAGATGAAAGAAAAAAACTTAAACCACTATACAAATATCTGTTATTATTATATTGCTTCCTCTCAAATCTAGGCTTTCACTTTGTAAGATTGACTCCCTTGATTCTTGACAAAGACATGCTGATTTTTGGACACAACATAGTCTCTTTAAGGTAACATAATCATATCTGACATATATGTAGCACTGTAAGGTTTGTACAACATTCTATATTAGTACAGTATCTCACTTGATCTTCACAACAACCCTGTGAGATAGATATCACAGGTATTATTATACCCATTTTTCAGTTATTTGTTAGGCCACTTTTTCTGGGTCTTATTAAATCAGAGCTGCAATTTCCAAGCCACTCAATTTTCACGTTTTTCAAGGGTTCTTTTCTAATCATCAGATTTCATTGTTATTCTTCCAGTCTCCAGTTTGATTCTTTATTTTTCAAAAAGGCTGCTAATGGCCCAGAGAATATGGACAGTTGTTTCAGTGTTCAGAGCTTGTAATCTGACTATATACCTTTTGAAAGTATCCTTTTGCCAAATCTTCACCTATATTTCAATGAAGTTTCTTATATTTCTCAGAGTACTTTTTGTACTTGGTTGTTGGTTTAAATTTTAATGAAAATCAATTATGTCTTATATTGTATGTTGCTGTTTAGTTATTGCAGTTATATCTGATTCTTTCTGACCCCTTTTGGAGTTTTCTTGGCAAATATACTAGAGTGGTTGGCAATTTCCTTCTCCAGAAAATTTAACAGTTGAGGAAACTGAGGCAAACAGGGTTAAGTGATTTTCCAGGCTCACACAGCTAATGAATGTCTCAGGCCAGACTCAAACTCAGGTCTTCCTGACTCCAGGCCCAGAGTTCCATCCACCATGCCACCTAGCCACTCAATATACATGTGTTATTTTGCAGTAGCAAAATAAATTTTATTTCATTTTTAAAAACTGTGTCAAATATAATTAATAGCAAATTCACTAATTGGCACTTAAGGGAAAAAAAAACCTTAACTCATGAAATTCATTTATTGATTTATAATTCAAGCTTTTATACAGTACAGAATTAGGTACACTTGGCATTAGCTCTAGAGTTAGAAGATCTCTATTCAAATCGTACTTCTTACCCTCACTTACCTGTGTGACCTTGGGCAAGTTAATTAACATTCCTGGACTTCAGTCTCATCTGTAAAATGGGTAAGTCAGATTATATGGCCTATAAGTTTCTTACAGCTCTAGGCCTATGATCTTATAATCAAAAAACAAGCATCAGAACAGCACTAAACACTGGCTTTAAAAATCTTTTGAGTCAATTTACCAACTAAAAAACATAGAAACCACAACATCAGTAGCAGCAGCCCCCAAAATGCACAGCAAAGAAAAATTAAAACCTATTATTATACAGGGCTAGAAAAACCTGTACAACATTCCCAAAGTGACTAGCGTCCTTAGAAGTACAGTTGTGGTTTTTTTTTCTTCTGATAAATAATATTGTAGTGTATGTTTTAAACAATAAATCAAAATCAACAAACAACCAAAAATATACTATGAGGTTATCAGACTCCAATCTATTAAACTGAAATGTTTATTAAAGTAACTGAGACATAGATCACAATACCTTCTAATAAATTATTATTATTTAAAAAAAACTATTAATTATGAGACAATTCTGACTATATTTTGGTAGGAAACAAGCTTCTGTTTTAGAATTCTCTGGAATGAATTTGAGCTTAAAGCCTTTTAAAGGTAAAAACAGAATAGGAAAAACATTTGTTAGGGAGTGGCAAGGCTGGGAAAATCTTACATCTATGCAAAAAACAGCCCTATCATTTTTGACAATTATCTGTAGCTTTATGAACATACTGATATATCCTAAACTGAATGCTACAGCTTTAATTGAAGTTTGAACATTATAAACAGTTACATGTCTGGCTCTGGCCTGTATTCTAATACCATCAGCAGAACAGAGATGGGAAGCATAAACAAACCTTTTAACTAGATTACAGTCTCTAAAATGGCTAACAAACCCTTCAGCAAAAACTCCTACTTAACAAATCTTAAGGAAGGAAAAATATTCTGAAAATAGTTCTAAGATAATAATTCCTGGAATGATTGTAATACATGTTTGATTCTGTATAGATTTCAATGCCATTTAATATTCTTTGCAATATTCTTTACTTTTAACTTTACAATTAGTAAAAACCTTTATTCTTATATAACTCCCTTATAAATCAGCTTGTCACAAGTAGGACAGCATTTTTCAAATTATATATCCTTCCTCCTCCCATGTAAAATACTAATTCAACTCTATGCATCATGCTTATTTATTAACATTATTCATCTAACACATTAAACATTAAACTCACTGTAGATTAGCAGACTGACCAATGTAGATATGATCTATTAATCTTCACTAGATATTTGAGAAGAAAAAACCTTGGAACCAAAACAGTAAATATAATGGTACTATTACACTTAGTCAAGACAAACATTTCTATAGGCTCCTAATTGAAATGGAAGCCCTATTATTATTATTCCTATTATTGTTATTATTAAAACAAAATGTTAGGTTAAGAAATAATGTTTCAACATAAGGACCATCTATTAATTCCTGATACTGATAGATCATGGTTAGTTAATGTACTTTAAAGGAAAGCAGAGGTAGGGATAGGTGTACAAATCTCTACCAACTAGTCAGTTCAAGGAAAGAGAATACCTGATTTAAAGAATGACTAGAAAGTAAAGGTAATAACAAACCTATCACAAAATAAAGAGGTTAAGGTTTTCCCTCTACCACATTGACCTTTTGATTTGGTACAACAATATTACTCATACTTCTATGACAGAATGTTACCTCAAAAAAAACCCTTCAATGTTTTTTCTGATTCTTACACTGTCTTAATTAGGCCTGGCTCACCAAAAAGGCTAATATATTACCTCCTGCAATCTAGAAGACCACAGAATATCATGATACCTCAAATAACTGCAAGTTCATGAAATGGGGTATTTGGGCAAATTAATTTCTAGATTAATTCAGGATTGACTAAAGAAGCCTTTCTTTTTGTTTCAGTCCACTTTCTCTTTTTTATAATTTAACTTGATATTTTCAAAATGACTACAACTCTATAGATGAAACAGCAACAAAAATAACAAAACCAAACTCAATTCTACAAAGACTAAACTCAGCCCTTAAGGAGAAATGAGAATATAAATCCTTCTCTGTTCTTGCACTGGTGGTGGACTGTGGGAGAAGAATACTGCAAATTATGTCACTTTAATGATATGTTTATTTTTTCTGAAGTGTATATTTTCCTGTCTTTTTTTCTTTATTTTTCTGTTATGCTCCCTGTGGTCTGGCATATTTGGAAATAAAGGTAATATAATAAAACATAACAATAAAAATTAAAATTTTAAGACTAAAGATTTTAAACTATAATCTTGTATTTGGCTATAGTTATAGAATTTTATAGCTGAGGATCTCCCCAAATACTTTACTACATACCATACTTGGTAAAGTAAAATACAACTCAATTCAACAATATTTATTAAGTGCCTATTATGAGGAAGACACCAGGCTGGGTTCAGGAGGAATGAAAATAAAAACATTCTCTAGACAGAACCCCTTCGCTCAAAGAACTTACATTCTACACATACTATCTTAATAAACACTTTAATAAGAGTGTTAACAAACAGAGATCTTTGATTTGTAGTTTAAATGTTTGCAAAGCCATTGGGTTACCACTATCAAGGAGTTTTAATAGTAATAGTAATAGTAATAGTAATAGTAATAGTAATAGTAATAGTA
>NW_020954594.1:9554201-9660374 GCF_900497805.2 Vombatus ursinus
TAGTAATAGTAATAGTAATAGTAATAGTAATAGTAATAGTAATAGTAGTTATAGGACATTTGGCCCAAGGTTGTTTGGATGTCCATTTGTTGTTTTCTTATGATTTACATCTCCTCCCCACATATTTCTTTTCTCCCGGGAAACACAAAGGTGGAAAAGTCCAGTTAAAAGTTCTAGTTAGCTGGGTTAATGTGAGAACTTGGTAAATAAGTCAAAGATTGCTTTCCAAATCCTGTCAACAATTTAGTCATTCCAACATAATAACTCTTTTCCCGCAAAGGAAGCACCAGAGGAAATAGAAAGATGCCTTCAAGTTAATCTTATAGATGCAATAATAATTACCAGGGCATCCAAAAGGAAAACCAAGTATATTAGGTATTAAAACATGTGCACACCTACTTGGCACTTACTGTTTATTTGCTTAGACCACAATAAAGATTAGTTTGTTATGATCAACAATCTAAAATGCTATGCTTTTTAATGGCAAATATTGGGTCAAACTATAAAATTTCTAAACCACTTATTACCTGAAATTATGGGAAGCTCAAATGTTTAAGTGTTGTTAGAGGCCTGGTAATTTCTCTTAAGGCACAGTAAGGATGTGTTCACTTCCATAAAAAGGAAATAAATGCAAACCAAGTTGCATTCTGGTCTGGTATGTTCCACATATGTCCCAGAAAAAGAAAAATATGCCATTTCCCATTATTATAAAGCTATAATTTTTATTATACGTACACTGCTAAACACTACTAAGTACTTACAAATTATTATTAGTGTGCAAAAAAGTATTTTTCTAAGAGTAAAGATAAAAGTTTTAATAGTTCTAGAATTGTGCAATATGAAGCCATTTGAAAACAGTCACAAGAACAAAAGCTGATATTTACTTGTCTTCATAAAAGCACATAACTTGTTCTTCAGATACTGTTCTCAAACAGGGGGTCTTAACCTTCTTCAAATCATGGACTCCTTTGGAAGTCTGATGAAGCCTATTGACTCTCAGAGTAATGTTTTTGAACACAAAATAAAATACATAAGAATTACAAAGGAAACAAATTATATTAAAATATAGTTATCAAAATATTTTAAAAGCAAGTTTATGAACCCCAAGAGAAAAGCCTTGTTCTAAAAGGAATATCACAAAAGGACCAACATGAATTCAATCCTTTTGTTACCTAATGGGCAACTCCACCGGAACTATTAACCATGATATGAAATGGTATGACATTCACTGTTTTTTGGGCATTCATTTACGGACTTATTATCAAGTAATTTTCTTAAAGTTATAGAAACATCATTAAATAACAATTTTTAAAGTCCCAACTTATTTAGAGCAGAAAAGCTTAGCTATCAATTCTAGCAGACATCCCAGTATGCTTTAATAAAAATTCCAAAATAGGGCATAGTACTACCTAATTAAATCATACTTAAGAAATGGTATACTGCCAGGTGTTATATAAATAAAATCTGGAAAGGAAAAAACCCAAAAGCAAAAAAAGTAAGAATTTTTGGAAAAATGAATTTTTAAATGATTATGTGAAACAAACTGCTAAATATGAGTTGATATCAGCAATTCCACTCTTGAGAAAAGTTTTCAACAGCTTACTTTTTCAATTACAGAAAAATGCTCTTTTTAAAACACTGGGTTATATATTGGTATAGTATTGTATTAACATCACTGTGGTTAGTTCTGAAGAACTAGAAATGGAAACCATAGAGTCTATTTTCATTGTCCAAAGGGAGCAATGGAAACATCCAGAATATTGTATTAAGTGGAAAATTCATTTTAAAATCATACTGTTTTAATAACATACAGTAATACTCTTCTAAACACATGCTTTCCCCACCTAACAGTGTCTATTTAATTTATGTAAAAGATACATTATATAGAAACATGAAAGCATCACAGTCAATAGATTTGAAATACATCAAAAAATTTTTTTCAGGTAAACATATTATATAATCTATTTTGGAGTTTTCTGGGGGACTTCAGGTATATCCCCCTGAAGATTAGACATAGGTGTTTGCCAAGTGCAAAGCTTACAACTCTTTGGATAAGACTGCCCACCTCTCCTCAAAAAACAAAACAAAAACAAAAAACAAAAACCCTCTAGGGAGAAAAAGGACCTCTAAAATAATTGCTACTTTGCATACCTGGGCAAGCGGTCCTATTACTCCAATGACCTATCATTGTATTCATCACCTTATAAAATTAAAGTCAACTAAATCAGTTTCAAATCAAATATGTTAGCACATTTTTCCAATCTGGATCAACGACCATTATCTACTAAAATCCTATCATCTATCAAAAAAAATTCTTTAAGAATATTCTATGCTTTTATTAAGATGGCCAGTAGTCTTTCTTTCCTATGATAAGTAACATTACAGTAGGATTTATATACATAATCCAACTGTTAATGAAAGTTTGGAAGGGGGGAGGACAAAAACCAGAAAATGAAATTATTTTTCAAATAAAAAGCTAGGGAGGAAGGGAGGGAGAAGCACACCTAAAAAGACAGCATTCTAGTTCTTGAGTTTTATTTATTATTGCAAAAAGTCAGTTATGGATCCTTAATACAATGGTAGAAGGAAAACTGACTGCCTGATTAAAATAAGGGGGAAAGGAGCAAATTTGGAAGGAAATAACCTGGTTCTCTCAAGAAAGTAACAAACTATTTGATTATGGATGAATTCAATTTATCACATAGAAAATCAATGCCAAATTATTCAAATTAAGATAGAAATGCATTGTTTACTGTCATAAAACTGTAAATTTGATTTTTACTTTAAACTTCTCATAGAAATTACATGCTTTTCAAAACCTAATTTCTTAGTTCTTTGTAAAAACCAAACCTCCAAACATAATTTTAAAGAAAAATTCAAAAAGTTATACAAACTAAAATAAGGCATTTGATCTTGCAGTAAGGCCATTTGCTGAAAGTAAGGAGGAGCCCTAAATTCTAGTCCTGATTTTGCTATTGGAAAACAGTGTGACCTTGAATTGCTTTCTTAATCATTCTGGGCCTCAGTGGATAGATCTGTAAAATTGGAGCTGCATAGAGAAACGGGTAGGGGCTAAATTATTTCTAAAGTCCTTGTGAGCTAAAAAAAAAAAAAGACAATAAAATTTTACTCTTTGAGTCAGAAGGGTTGGATTTTAGTTACTTGACCTTGGTTAAGTATGTTACTTTCTCCTCAACTCAGTTTCTTCATCTCTAAAATGGGGATAATAATATTGGTACTCTTTCACAATATTGTGTGGAAAGTTCTTGGTAAACCTTAAAGGACTACATAAATGAGTTACTAGTATTATACTCCTATGACACTAACAGTGCAACTGTTTTTCCCCCAAAAAATGATGAAACCACCATCAATAATATTTTCAAATACTAGTTAATCTGCTTCATTTTGGAGAGTTTAGCATAAACAGCCCACAAAGGGTTACTTAGATAGGAATCTACATAAGGTACTGGGGGAGGTTTTCAGAGGTTAAATTGCACAGGGCAAATAAAAGGTATTGTACTTAACATACAAATCTGAGAAGTTTTACTTAGCTGCCCACTGGGCAACTATTTTGAACCACCCCAGTTATCTCCACAATTTTCTTCACTTTAAATTGATTTCTTCACTAAAGTGCCACCCTATGTCTCGTAAGTTACAGGTTGCTCTGGTTCTATCTAGAGGATAGAAAATCATAGTTGGACCTGAAATGATATTGATGTTTAGGGGAATAAATCTGAACATGGCAAAGGTTTCTGCTTGCATATGAAACACATCAATATCACCTCAAATAAAGACAAGAGAAGGACTATATTAATCTGTAACAAGAGAACAGGAATAGAATCATATGCTTATTTCAACAGCATTTTTTCCCCTTAATGTAAATGACTACTTTTGCACAAGTTGTTAATTACAATTTTACAGAGCAAGTTTCTGCACATATGCATGTCATATTAGAACACTAATATAATCTCCTTTGATTTAATAATCTAAAAAATACAAGATTAAAATTTAAAACTGCTAGTTATATTTATTTCTCTAATCACTTATTCATAATATTTATGTTACATATCATTCTAGATTTATTTTTCACCCATCCTTTCCAGGCTGATCAAACTGCTGTTTTCATATTGCTAGTCTGATCACAAAATTGCTGCTTTACAGAAGAGTATTTTTTGCTGACATAAATTATGGGATCAGAGATACCAATGCATTTACAAAGAAAGGATTTGTGTGTGTATATGTACGTGTATATCCCTCTTCAAATAAAGGATAAAGAACATGCATATATGAAACTGAATACCATTTTCTAACTCAAGCCTTACCAAAAGGCCTACACACTAGCGTTCAGAAACATACTTTCTAGCATTTGCAAAATGAAAGCACTCCCCCAATTCTAAGGAAAATCAGTAAGGGAAGGTTATTTATAAAAACAGAAAACAATATTTTTAAATAAAAATAATGGCTGAATAAGCTTTAAGCCTATATATCTTTGCTGTTTTTTGTCTGACACCATGACTCCTACACTTTGTGATTTTCCTGACTCTCAAAAGCATCTTTCAAAAATCTTTCTTTTATATGTAATAAGCAAATAGGTTCACTACCCCAAGAGATGAAAAATTCATCGCAATTTACAAGAGTAAATAAATAATTCAGTTAAAACTGAAAGTGATACCCAATCCAGCAAACTATTGATGGAAAAGCTTGGCTTTCCTTGAAATCAAAATAACGAAAGTTTTCAAGTGGGGGTGACTTGTTTCTGCTAACTTAAAAGAAGTGGAATACTCGACTTAATTATACAGCAGTTATAATTCAAACCTTACTGGAAAAAAATTCCATCAGAAATGAATATGGAAAAAGAAAATACAGGTATTATTTAAACTTTGCCTTTTGAGCATTAAACTTTATATAGTGATATATGGAACCAATTAGCTAAAAAGTGAAGGATAGAAGACAAACCATGCCCTATCACTTCTATTAGTAAAGATCTTCAATACTTTACAAGAGAAATCTATATCTCTGAGAAACAAATACAACTAAAAACTGAAATTTCAACCACAAAACCAAAAATACCAAGAAGCCTACTCCAAAACTGGAGTCAATATCCAAATTAGATACAGGGCCAAAAAGGGGAAAACACTCACGTCTATAAATGGGCAAAGTAGTTCTAATACAATTCATATTATGACATTTCCCCACTCAGAATCAAACCCAGTGTAGGTTTTACTGGGCAAAGAGAAAAAAGGCTATGCAATTGAATTTTTTTTAAAGTGACAGATCTAAAAAGTCAGTCAGTCTCTCTCTCTCTGCCTCCCTCCCCCTCCCCCCCAGCCCCATTGCAGGAAGGGGTTTGTTTTTCTGTATTACCCCACTGAAGCAAAGAGACACAATAATCTGCCACATGAAGGGGAGAAATCACTTTTGCAAACAACAAATAAAAATAAAAGTGTCCTTTTTCCTGGCTAGCAAGAGGGAGATGGGCGTCCCACCACACACACAGACTTTCTAGTCCATTCCCTTCTTCAGTTCCCCCCCACCTCCCAGCACCACCACCTACGCCCCCCACTTCACCCCCCGATCTCCACTGCGTATGTGGTTTGGTGCTACTGTTGCCCCGAAGTGAAAGTCAGAGCCAGAGGGAGGCAATGAAGCCCCCACAGACACACTTACCTTTCCTGCCCCCCACTTTTGAGTCCCTTCCCTGGAGCTGTGGAGGATGACACAAAGGGTAATAAAGGGGGGGAGTGGAGGTGGAGGAGGAGGAGAGGAGGAGGAGGAGGAGAGGAGGAGAAGAACTGGGGGAAGTGGCTGCTCCTGGGTGTAGTGAGATGTCTCCAGCCAGGGCCAAGCAACAGCAGCAGCAGGAGCAGCAATAGCAGCAGCAGCTTTAGCAGCAGCAGCAGCTTTAGCAGCAGCTTTAGCAGCAGCAGCAGAGAAGGGGCTGTGTTGCTAAGAGGCTTTTGGTCTCTTTTCTCTCCTCCTCTCACGGCCAAAGAGAGGGGGGTGGAGGGGGTGGAGGAGAGAGAGGAGGGGGGCAGGAGTGGTAAGGGGGGGGTTAGAAGAAGAAGAAGAAACTCTCCTTCTCTCTCAGGCTCAATTCCCCTCTCTGAGATCAGGGGTGGAGGGTGGGGGAAGGAACTCAATCGCCTCCCCCCCTTCGCAATTCAAGGTTGAAGTGGGGTAAAATTAGTGTCCTGTCCCTTTAAAAATAGAAATAAAAGGTGCCCCCCCTTAGCCTCTGCCTCTCTCTTCATCATCAGCTGCTGCTGCTGCTGGGGTCTCTCTGGTTTGGGGGGGAGGGGGGTTCTGTTAGAAGAGATGGGAGGTTCACACTGCGCATGTCCCTCCCTGACGGGAGGCTGGTTGGTCGAGGGCAGAAGGAGGGGGAGGGGAGGAAATGAGATGGTTACCCAGAGGGCACCTCGGCGCCTGCGACCCGGAAGGTGTTGGAGAGAAGGACGGGGGTGAGGAATAACGGGGGAAGGAGGCGGGGGAAAGAGGGGAGACGAGGAGGAAGAGGAGAAGGAGGAGGAGAAGGAGGAGGAGAAGGAGGAGGAGGAAGTTGAGCTCCTCGACTTCCCCCTCCCACCTCCAGGAAGGTTGATGAGCGGAAGTGGGCGGGGAAGGAGTGGAGGGGTCACGTGTGATGAGAGAAAGGGGCGGGCGGTGGACTGGGAGGCCCTGGCGTGGAGCGGAGGATGCCGGGATCGATCGCGCGCTGGCCGTGGCAGGAGCAGGGGCTGAGCCGTCGGGCTGAGGAGAAGCGGGTGCTGCCGCCGCCTCGGTAAGCGGGGTCTTCGCTCTCAGGTAAGGACCGAGGCAACCTGCGTACGCAGTTAGTTTAGGCCGAAGCGGGGTGCGGTGGACGGAAGGGAGCGAGTCAGGGGCAGATTCCACCACCTCCCTAGTGCTGGGAGACCAGAGGAGGAAGGAAAAACGAGGAGGAGGAGGGGAACGAGGAAAGGAGGGAGGCTGGCTAGGCCGGACGGACCCAGGCAGTTCCAGCCAGCCACCTCCCCACCCCCCGATCCCACCGCAGGGGCCGCCGCTCGCTGTCTGGTGTGGGGGCTGCCAAGGTCGCGGGGCTCGTTGTGGCGGAGGAGCTATGCTTTGAGAGGGAAATGATGGCTTCGGGGGAAGGTCCCGAGGCAGGCGCTGTGATGGACCCCAGGGTCCATCCTGGGTTGGGGGGAGGGAAGGGGAATGAGGGGGAGGAACTGTCTCGGAAGGACAGACCTGGGAAACCTGACGCAGATGTGCGCCTTTTTTTCCTGAGGTGCAAGACTCCTAGTATTTATTCTCTGCGCCATTCGCTCGTTCCCCTTGGTCGCCCCCACCGTCTCCATCTGGTCCCCGTTGGGGGAGGGGGCCAGCGCTGGCGCCGAGCGGCTCCCCTGGCCTGCAGTTCGCCGAGCCTCCCCTCCTACGTCTTCCCTTCGGAAACCAGGGATGAGCCTGTGTGGCAATAATGATGAGTAACTGGAATTTAGATAGCATTTTAAGGAAGCCTAGGGATAGATTAGGTGGAAGGGATGCTGTCGACATCATTAAAGATTTAAGGAGATAGAATGTTTGTGTTGAGAATCAACAAAAAAAAAAATGAGGGAAATTTGTTCCTGGTGATTTCTCTGGATTTTATTTGTTTCCTTGTCCAAATGAAATGCTGAAAATTTCGGCAGGGTGGGAGGAGGAAGGTTACTATTAAGTATTTGTTTTAACGATCACTTTTAATCTGAGTGCTAGAAGCTGATGGGATTGAATAAGCAGGGGAGTTTATATAAGTAAAGCTGCTTTTGCAAAACTGTATATAGTGCTGCTTTTTTCTCCATTTCTAAAAATCATCTGATGAATATCTTCAAGAAAAAATCTTTTTTAAGGGAACTTATTTTTCAAAAGGTTAACATCAGTGTCCCAGGAGTGATTTCTCCTAAAACAAAAAATGTAACATGAATTTTTTCTTTTGAAACAACATCTTTTACAGTGCCTTACAGATGCCATTGAGTAGTCCATCTATTGTTACAGAAACTACTTATTTTCAGTTTGATTTCTTCTATTTGTTACTGCACCAAAACCTTAATTCATTAAATGTCTAAAGTTTACCTCTTTCTATAAGGATACAGACTGAGTTATAACAAAGGTTATTTGATTTAAAGTGGCCATCATATGAGATTTGTGTCTGAAGTAAAGAAACTGGAGGTGGAAGACTAGAAAATATTCATTTCAATGAGATGTTAAATAGAGAATTTTACTGGGAAAAACTGTGGAATCCTTTTACTTGAAGATATTTGAAAGGACACCTTCGAAAATATATACTCAAAGTGAATAACTTTTATTAAAAGTATGCTTATTTTTCAAATATTCTACTTGTACACCCCATTTGGAAAGGGAAAACTGGTAAAACTGGTGTCCAGATCTTACCATGTAAAAACACACACACACACCCCTTCCCCCCCCAATCATTCAGTAAACATTAAATGGAACCTCCAGGAGGAACTCACCAATGGGAGATGGTTGAGCAGATGGCAGGTGTGGTTCTTCCTGAGTCCCTAGGCACTGAGGGAAGTTCCAGGATGAGCCATTGGTAGAAAAAGCATCATTATGAAGTCCAGAAAGTCTAGAAGAAAATACAGCATTGAATCCAAAATAGCTGACTGTTTTGTCATAGTGTTGATTCCTATTGATTAGCTATGAATCTTGGACAGAGTTAGTAAGTGAAGGATATGTTGATGGCCATAAAACATTTTTTCTTGTTTACTGTTTAGTTTACTGTTTAATTCCTTTGTAAAAATCAGCAGCTCCCATTGTTATGTTTTCCAGCAGAGCCAGCCCTTTACTTATAAAGGGATATTGTGTTACTCTGTGGGTTTTGGCAGAGAAGAGACATTCATTTTTAGTTTAGACATTCCCTGTTGTCTAAGTTCATGAAACAATCATTGGATTGCAAAATAATGACTCTCTAATGGCAATTATCTTATTGGTGGTATTTGGCAGTGGGTGGTGGAACAACACAATCTTGGGACAATAAAAATTTGAGATAAGGTCAGGGGCAATGAAAAAGCATAGTAGTCTTCAGTAAGTTGCATCTTATTACTAATGGTGACTTGTTACTGGAAAAGGGCTACAAAAGACAATAAGGTACAAAGAAAGAAGTTGTTGGATTTGGAGTCAGAAGACCTGGTTTCAAATTTCAGCTCTGTGCAGTTATTCTCTTCACCTCCCAGAATCTTAATGTCCTTGTCTGTAAAATTAAGGTGTTGGACCAGGTGACCTTCAGTTCTAAATGTAGATCTCAATTTAGGGTCGAGACCCACAATTCAGGAAGCACTAAAGGGGTTGAAAATGGAAGAAGTTTAAGAAGCCCTGATCTAGATGACTGGAAAAGGAGATGGATTCATACATGGAGAATAAGAAATAATGAGTGAATATTGCAAGGTAATATATTGCTGCCCTGATATTAAAAATAATTTGAGTAAGTGCAACAGTCCATTGAGTGGATCCTGTATTCAGGATTCTTGAAAAACATGGACAAAAAACAGTGTGAAGTATGTAGGGGCTGTGATGTGCATCTGTAGGACTCTGTATGCTGTTGAAATCAAGGTTCCATCAAATTAATGATACTAATCAAGTAGATTTGGAAGGGGCTCAAGAGAATATCCAGTTCAACTTTTTATTCTCCCACCATCCCATTTCACAGATGAAGAAACCAAATAATTAACAAGTATTAAAGTGGCTACTATGTTCAGGACATTGTACTAGATCCTAGGGATACAAATACAATGAATGAAATAATCCTTTATCCAAGGAACTAAGATTCAGAGAAGTTAAGTCATTTGTGCCAGGTCATTATACTGCAAGATTTTGTTTCAGAGTCCCTGACTCAAACAAGATACTCCATCTCTCAGCTCTAGGTGTTCTCTCTGGTTTTCCCTTATCCTTGTAATGTCCTCTCTATCTCTGTCCTCTGTTCCAAATACTGACTTCCTTCAAGTCCTACTAAAATCCCAACTTTTACAAGACACGTTCCTCACAATGCTTTCCGTCTATTAATTATTTCCTTTTTATATTGTGTATAACTTGCTTTGTGTGTATTTGTTTGCATGTTGTCTTCACCTTTAGATTGTAAGGTCCTTGAAGGCAGGGACTGTCTTTTGCCTCTTTTTGTATCCCCAGTGCTTAACACAGTACTTGGTACATAGCAGGCACTTAATAAATGTTTATTGATTGACTGATTGATATTCCATAAAATATTGTATCCCAGTAGAATGTGAGCTCTTAAAGGGCAGGAAATTTTTCATTTTCTGTTTGTATTTATAGCACCTTGGACAGTTCCTTGTACATAAGTGCTTTATAACTGTTTGTAATCCATTAATACTATAAAATTACAAGTGGCTTATTACATAACACTTTATAAGTGGCTCATAGAGTGCTTTTTATAGTTTGCAAAGAATTTTACATATATTATCTCATTTATTCCTCACAAGCTGGTAAGTTTGGTACTACAAATATTCCTGTTTTAGAGATGAGCTTCGGGGCCAAAATTCAGGAAACTTGATTACTTAACATTCACAGTGGTAGGTTTGCTGCAGGGTGCAATGTTCTGCTCATGTAAGTATCCAGTAGATACAAAGTTCTCACTGAGAGGGCTGAGGTGTTTGTTTTTGTTTTTTTTTTGTTTTGTTTTGTTTTTAAATAGTAATTACCCATTGATTTCTCTAGACAATGTAACAATCATGCTGTAGGTTATATAATCCAACCATTTGGATAAAGTCTGGGAAGACAGGTTGCATCCCTAGATGTAATAGCCAATCAGGGGCCTTATCTCTAACCCAACCATGCTTATCCTGATGTTGGAACACTCTCCCACTTAGGTCCCTCTTCTGCTGAGCAAGCTCCAGATGTTCCCTATTCTGAGCCAGGCTGTCTGGCCCTCTTGGACCATTTTAGGATCCAAACTAACAACTACCCTGAACAGTTGTGCAGGTGCCTTTGGAAAAATTCCCAAACCACCCAAATAATGGCTCCAGCAGGCAATCCTTTGGGGCTCTGTGTTCTATGGTAATGACCAGTTTTTTGCCAGTACAATAAGAGCTATATCAATGTGCCTATCACAGTGGCCATTTTTCTTTTTTGTCCTCTACATTGGAACCTCTGAAGTGGCTTTAATTTGCATTTCTCTACTAGTAATTTGGACCTTTTTTTTTTTTCATTTCACTGTTCGTAACTTCGATTTCTTCCTTTGAAAACTATTTGTTCATATCCATTATTTATCTATTTTTTAAAAATTTTTTATTAATTTATTTTGATTTATCAATAATCACTTCCATATGCTTTTGAGTTTAAAATTTTTCTCCCCCTTCCTCCCCTTCACCCTCCCCAAGACTGCGCACAATCTGATATAGGCTATACATTTACATTCATATTAAACATATTTTCACATTAGTGATAGAAGTAGAAATTAGAAATTTATCTGTTGAGCCATTTATCTATTGAGGAATGATTCTTGTTCCTATATTTTGAATCAGATCCTTATAGTACTTGGAAATGAGACCTTTATCAGAAATCTTCTTCAAAGGTCCCCCTCCCTCTTAACTTTCCTTATATTTCAGCGGCATTGGTTTTGTTTATGCAAAAACTTTGTAGATTTATGTTGTCAAAATTGTCTATTTTCTTTAATGTGATCCTCTTTATCTCTTGTTTACTCTTCCCCATTCATAAATCTGAAAGGAAATTTCTTCCTTGCTCTCATTTGTTTATAATGTGAACAATATTCTTTAGATCTTGTCTTTTTATATTGTGTGAGGTGTTAATCTAAATCTAGTTTACAGGGCACCACAATTCTTTCAGTTGCCTAAGTTCTCACACATTGATAGTCTTCATCTCCTCACTTTCTCTCACCTCATAATCTGCATATCCAGTCAGTTGCCAAACCCTGTCAGTTCCTTCTCAGTAGATACTGAGATACTTACATCTGTTCCCCTCTCTCCTCACACAGCCATCTCTAATTCAGGCCCTCAGAATTTTTTGCCTGGGCTATTGCATTAGCCCTCCTTATTGCTCTCTTTCCCTCAAGTCTCTTTCCACTCCAATTACTGTTTCACAGAGCCTTCAAAAGCAACTTTCCCTGAAGTGCTTGTCTAACCAGGTCAAACCCCTGCTTAGTAAACTCCACTGGCTTTGTAGAATCTACAGCTATATCTGTTGATCTATTGATTTATGTAGGATCACATAGTATTTCATCTTTATCTCATTCTTTTAGATTTCTTTTTTTGTGAATTTCATAATGTACACAATTATTAGTACAGTAGTATGCATATAGAGAATAGAGATAGACACTTAGACCTCTTATGTCATTGGTATTGGGAACTCCCTGATAAGGAGGCTTCCTTTTACCAATTCATGTCTGCACCTTCAGAGTGTTGTAGCCTCAGAGTGTTGCCTAGAGAAGTATCAAACACAATAGCTTGAACCCGGTTAAAATGTAACTGGGAAATATTTAACAAAAGAAGCAAACATACAATAAAACATATATTACATTTAAAAACTAAGGTATTATGTAGCCCACAGAGCTCCTGGTTTAGTGGTCTCTGTTTCTATGTGATACAGCCCTGGATCACTGAGCGGGGTGGAGTAGGGTTTAAGTGACTTTCTAAGACCACACAACTAGCATGTCAGGGGCAGGGCTTGAGTCCAGGTCTTTATGACATTGAGTCCAACTCTCTATCTGCCATTCCACACAGCCTCTCTACATGTATCTCATTTATAAATAATATGTATGTAGATAAAATCATATATACACATTTATTTTTTTAAAAAGAGAGAGGTGCTTATTTTCCCAAAAAATGTTTACACAAAAAAAAATGGAATCTATTACTCTAGGAAATAGAGTTGTGTTGTTTTTTGGGGAGGGAGAGATAAGAGAGGGCAATCCAGGCTTATGTGACTTGCCCAAGGTTGCACTGCTAGTAGGTATCTTGAGACTGTGTTTGAACTTAGGTCCTCCTGACTCCAGAGCTGGTGCTCTACCCACTATGTCACCTAGCTGCCTGGGTGTCTATTTTTTTTAATTGCATTTTCACATTACAAATAATTTAAATTTTTTAATATTGTCTTTAGTATTACAGTAACTTGGGCTTGAAGGATAACCAGAAATAAATTAGTTACTGAACCTAGTACTGGCAGCTTAAGGCCTATGTAGAAAATGTTAAAATAACAACTTTGTAAGTTTTATGTGATGTTATTTTGTCAGTTATTCACAAAGATTTTCAGTCCTAAACTAACTTAAATAATGTATGCTTATTGTTAAATATTAACCTAAACAGAATATGATTAGAGAGATAAATAATTTGTTAATACAGTTAAAATGTGTTTCAAAGCCAAATACTAAGCTTTGTTCATGACATGCAGATTTGGATTATCTGAATCAGCATGTTGTCTTCAGAACTGATTATATTTTAAGTGGCCCCAAATTTTTGAGAAATTCTTCAAATAAAATTGTAGATGTGTGATAGTTGTATGAAAATTTCATCTGTAATGAATTCCACCTGCTAGTCTATTTTCTTTCTTTCCAGTCTTCAGTCAAAATGAGGCATGTTACTAAATTTAAAAGTAATAATGTAAATGTTGTAGTCCATTAAGTTCTTCCTGAAGATGTCATGCTCTAGTATTTATGAGCATTCAGTTAATTACTGTTAAATTCTTATACTTTATAGACCCTTAGTGTATGCAGAAAGTATAAGAAATATCATAGGTACTGTGTTATAAACAGATCAGATGAAGTTATGTATTTGACTTCCTTTGAAAACAATAGTGTCTAAGAAAAATATTAATACTAATATTGTGCTCTGTTTTTAAGCTCATGTCTGCCAGGAACAATTTTATTTAACTTAACATTGAACTGCTATCCAAGCATTTCTAACTTGGAGAGAGAAACATCTAAAATGGCATAATCTTCCATGCCCTCTGACATGACTCCACCCTAGAACAATTTTAGGTAATATTTATAGGAATCCCAAAGAAGAAAATCACAGTATTTAAAAATACAGTTATGGGTTAATATTCCCAAGTGGTTGAGTAACCAGGTCACTGTCTCATTCTCTCCTGGACCATTCCCCTCAGGGAATCAGTGAGAGATACAGAGCAAAGATCTTTTCCCAAATAGGAGCTGGCACTTCCCATATGTGTCTAGTGCCAAATGCATCAAGTGGGGGGAAAGCAATGTTCTTTTCTAGATAAGAGTTGTTTGGTTATCTTTCTTAATTCAGTTCCCTTAGAAAGGTCTTTTGTTAGAAAGGTACGAAATTATTTATCCCACAAAAGTATTATTTATTAGTATTTCTAAAGACACTAAAGAGGTTTTTAATGTTCTTCAACAGTAGTTAAAAGTTTTTAAAAAGATTTTTTAAGGTTTTTTACAAGACTATTTACACATACACAAACTCTTCAATGAAGATTGAATTGGTATTTTAATAACTTTTTAACTAATGAATCTGTTTCTGAGTAAACTTTGTATCCCTAATTTACTTTTTACTGACATTAGGGGATTTAAAAAAATTATTTTGTCTACAGTTATGCATATAACTGAGAGGCATCTTGGAGTAGTGGATAGATTGATGGGCTCTGAGGTAGTGAGATACTGGGTTCAAAAACTACAAGGAAAAATCTTGCTGCCCTCAAGTTCATATTCTATTAGAACAGCCAATATGCTCATATGTAAATATATACCAAATAAATGCCAAGTTCTTTCAGGGGTTTCAGATGATGGTAGATCAAGAAAAACTCCACATAGATGGTGGCCTTTGAAGGAAATTGAGGAGTGTAAGAGGTGGTGGGTAGGTGTGTATTCCACACATAGACAACAGGCCACGAAGAGGATAAAATATGTGAAGAACAACAAGGAGGCCAGCTTGACTTGAACATAGGGTATGTGATAAGCCTGGAAAGGTAGGTTGAACCCAGCTTTTAAAGGCATTTAAATGCCAGAGGAGTTTATATTTGGTCCTAGAGATAATAGGAAACCTTTATGAAATAGTAAGAATAATAGATATGCATAGTTTGAACCATTGTCTCAGTTGCATATCAGAGAACATTCCCATTCCTATCCTCCCCCCAAAAGACATTTTCTGTAAATGTATTTTGTATTTGGTAACACAGAACATATGGCTGTAAATATCAAAATTCAACTTGAATACCAAATCTGAGAGGCAAAGACCTAACTAGCCGTTCTTTCCTTTTGAAAAAGTCAGCCTTTTAAATTACATTAGAAACATGGATAAATCTTGCAAAAATTTGTTTGAAATTGTTTTAATTTTACCTAAGCCTTGCATTTATGCATATCTAGGAAATGTTTTCTCTACCTTATCCTTACTTACCCTTAAAAGGGGGAAAATGAAATTTGTTGCATCTTTGTTTTACTTAACAAGGTTTTCTTTCAGGTAGTTTGATTTCTGCATAATGCAACTTAAGGTTTCTGCCACTAAAGATTCCTAAAGATAGGGGGCATTTCAGCTGCATAATTCAGACTTGGATAATGATTTCCATGAAGAGATCCTTTTCCTTTGAAATGAGTGATCATACCATAGCTCTTTTTGAAGAATGGGAATTCTCATGACATCTACTCTGTCAGATTTTTCCTTTAATCAACAGTCCCTTATTAATCACTTGCTGTGGTGTATACCAGGCAGTGTGCTCTGCCCTTTGAATATAAAGACTAAAAAGTCAGAGTCCTTGCCTTCAAGAAGCTAACATTGTATCCATTGAAACAAACATTTAATTTAATTAATTCTTTGTAACTAACACTGTAGATCATAACAGAAAAGCTTACCGTCTGGTTTAGAATTATATATATTATAATGATTTAGCAAAATACTAACTAGGGGTTGCAAAAATTAGGCATCTTGGAATCTTAATTCCGAAAAGGAATTTAGGATCATCTAATTAAATCTTGATGTTTTAAGGAGGTAACTGAGGCCCAGTGTGGTATAGATAAAGTTCTAATTGTTGAGGTTAAACATTAAGTAGAGGAGTTAGAAATAATGGAAATCAATATGCTATGGAATCATCAGGGGAGAGGTAAAGCTTGAGTTAAGCCTTGAAAAGTGAGTAAGATTTAAGTGAAAAGTACAAGAGAGGGCATTTCCGGAATTGGTTGTTGCTTCAGTAAAGCAAGGAGTTGGAATTACAAATCAGAGAAGTAGAGAGATATCAGGGTTTGATCTCACTAACCATACAGTCAAACCAAAAAGAATCCTTGCTTTTGTAAGATAACACATGATAAATAGCGTCAGCTTGAAAACTTATGGTGAAGTAGGAACTTACTACCTTATGTCTCAGTCTCTTCCATTGTTGTGTAGCTCTAATTGTAAGGCCTATCCACACCAATCCTTTCGCATTTTTTATCTTTCTCTTTTCCCCAGTGTAGCTTTTTTTAAAGTCCATTTTGTATTTCATTCCTTTCGTAGCTTTTTTTCATAGCTTTCTTTTGCCAACATCAGGTCACTGTGAACTTCAGCATTCCCACTACTATTTTTATATGACCATTCCACAGTCTTACATTCGTTATTTGTTGTTTGCTCTATGTTTTGACTTTGTTGTCTATATTTGAAAATCTAAATTCTTCAGGGAGCTCCCTGTGTGTTCACATTGGTGTCATCAAACTACCCTCACTTCAGTTCTTTTTGCTCTTCTTCTTCGCACTGCTACACAGAGGACCAGGTGGAAAGGACTGCAAGTCAAGTTATAGAGCATTTATTAAGTGCCCTCTTTGTGCCAGACTTTGCTAAGCATTGGGAATATGAAGAAAGGCAAAAAACACTCCCAGCTCTTAAGGTGCTTACATCTTAAGACAGCATGCCAGCAACTATGTTCAGAAAAGTTATATACAGGGTAAATTGAAGATAATCTCAGAGGGAAAATCCTAGCAGTAAGGAGCACTGAGAAAGGCTTTTTGTAGAAGGTGAGACTAACTGAGACTTGAAGGAAGTCAGGAGGTATAGTCTCACTTTCTACAAAAAGCCTTTCTCAGTTCATGGGGGACAATCAGTAAAAAATCCCAAAGTCTGGGAGGTGATGGTAGTGTCATGTTTGAGAAACAGCAAGGCCAGTATCACTGAATTGAAGAATACAGGGAAGAAAGTAAAATGTAAAAAGGCTGGAAATGTAGAAGAGGGCCAAGTTATGAAAGGCTTTGAACGCCAAACAGATTTTATGTTTGATCCTAGAGGCAATAGGGAGCCATTGGGGATGACGGGGCGAGGGGGAGTAGATGAGCAGTCAGACTTGCACCTTATTTTTTTGTTTTTGGGCAGTTGGGGTTAAGTGACTTGCCCTGGGTCATACACCTTGTTAAGTGTCCAGTGTTTGGTCTGAGGCCAGATTTGAACTCAGGTACACCTGATTTCAGGGCTTGTGCTTTATCCACTGTGCCACCTAGCTGCCCCTAGACTTGGAGTTTAGAAAGATCAGTTTGACAGATGAGTAAAGGATTGGCTGGAAAGATGAGGAAATGAGGGTGGGAAATCAAACAGGAGGCTATTGAAATAGTCCAAGAGCAAGGTGAGGGCATATACAAGAGTGGTAGCAGTATTAGAAAAATGAAGGGCATGTATAAGAGGAATTAACAAAGGTAGAAATGACAGGACTTGGCATCTGGAGTATATTGTTAGCAAAAGTATAATGAATTTACACTTAATAACAGTAGCTAACATTTTTATTTTGTGCTATGTGCCAGTCACTGAGCTAAGTACTTTATATTATCTCATTTGATTCTCACTACAACCCTGGGAGGTAGGTGCTATTATTATTTCCCTTTTAAAGATAAGGAAACTGAGGTAGTCATTAATTAGCTTGCCCAGGGTGACTCAGCAAGTAAGTGAGGTAAGATTTGAACTCTGATCTTCCTGACCCTAGGTCTAGTGCTCTGTGCATTGTACCACCTAGCTGCTTCACTTCAGATGATCTAAAGAGTAAACGCTAAGTGTCATCAAGTGATTGAAAGAAACCATGCTCTTCCTTTTCTGTTTAGTACAGGGAAATTGGACAGGAAAAGACTTAAGCATTTAAGGATAGCTATAGACATCTAGGTTTCAACTAACTTGAGATGGTGGAAAGCTCTGCCACAGATTCACTCTATGTCATTGAATTAGTTCCTTCACCTCCCTGTATCTCTTTCCTCATCAGAAATAAGGAGCTGAACTAGATTATTTGTGTGGTGTCCCTTTCATTCTTATGGTTGTGAGTAGAGCAGTGATCAAATGGATTATATTATGGCTATTAGAAAGATTACTGTTTTTTTTCCCCCTTGCCTGACATTTCAAGCCTAAATGTACCTTGATTAAAGCTCATTGAGTAAATGGTCTATGTATTTCATACTCTTTAGTAATAGTTAACATTCAGATTCAATCCATGTAAGTACCTTTGTTGTGTAGAAGTTATCCATAAAATTTTCCTAAGTAAAAAACGATGTGGAGTAGCTGTAGGTCTCTTCATATTCCCTCATCTGATGTCTATGTCTTGAGGCAGCAAAACTTTTTTTTTTTTTTTTTGCGAGGCAATCTGTGTTCTGACTTTTCCAGGGTCAAGTGTCTGAGTAAGTGTCAAGTGTCTGAGGCTGGATTTGAACTCAGGCCCTCCTTACTCAAGATCTGGTGCTCTTTCCACTGCACCACCTAGCTGTCCCCAAATCCTTGTTTCTTAAAGAACTAGCCCACGGATGAGGAATCTGTGTGGCCTCCAGGCCCTCAAGTTCAGCCCTTTGACTGAATCCAAACTTCACAGAACAAATCCTTTTTTTACTGACTCAGTGAAAAGGCTGCACCCAAGGATTTCAGAGGCCACATGTAGCCTCTGAGGCCGCAGTTCCCTGGTCTACCTCTAGAGAGGGTTTGGATGCCCATGAACATACCTCTATGTTGTGATGGTGTTGTGGTTCAATGTATACTCCTTTTGGGGGTTGTACCTACAGTGAAACCTGGTATCCAAAGAAGTAACCCTATATTTAAACCCTTTCTCTTCATGCTAGATGAAAATCAGACTCAAGAAATGTGCTGGCTTCTTGCATTCTGTAGTTTTATTAAATGCAGTTTCTAATTAGCATATGACCAGAACCATTTAGATCTGACCCTGTACCTTTTTAAAGACAAAATTTATAAATAATTATTTAAATTATATAGCAGCTTGATGTATGGAATTTCAGTATGAAGATTTAAAAGGAGAAAGAATTAAATTATATGGAAACCTAAAGACTCACTTCTGTGGCATTTTGTGGTTCTTAAAAACTGCTGAAGGTATTCCATATTAGGTTATTTTTTAGTCTTAAAGATTGATTTATGGACAAGTTGCCATGATGTATTCCTGGAAACTATCCTGAAAGACAGAGTGGCAAAAAACTATTACCCATTTTTTCCTTTATTCTCATACATTTAGAAATGTATATGCTTATATTTTGTAAAATGTGAAAAGCAGTGTGAAAAGCATTGTGACAGAGTAGAAAGAAGTCTGGAAAGAGGTCCAACAACAATAGCAATCATTTATTAAAAGTTCACTATGAACCAGACCCTTCTCTAAGTACTAATACAAAGAAAGCCAAAAAACAGTCTCTGCCTTCAAGGAGCTCACAATCAATCTAATGGAAACAACATGTAGACAAGTATATATTTATATAGGCTAAATATCAGGGTAAATTGGAAGTAATCTCAGCTGGAAGGTACTGTCATTGAGCAAGACCAAGAAAGGCGTCTTACAGAAGGTGGAATTACAGCTGAAATTTGAAGAACACTGCAAAAGTCAGGACATCCAGTCTGGCCTGAGATACTGTCCCTGGAGTAATAGAATCTGGATTCAAATTCCATTTTTCTCACTACTGGTATGACTTGGGACACTTAATTTCTCTGGCCTTCCCTTTCCTTGGCTGCAAGTGAGAAAGTTGCACTAGATTGCCTCTGAGGTCCTTTTCAGCTCTAGAATTATGATCTTTTGAATGCTTGACTTACTAGTTTCTGATCTTGAGCAAAAATATTAATCAACATCAGCCTAATTGTCTTTGAAATCGTAATAAAAAGACTTTTATTTCCTAGGTCTCCGTATTGTTTTGTGGGAGGAAAGTGCTTTAGACCTCTTCTAATTTATGCTAGAAATTGCTTTTACTTTTTCACTTAACTATTCATGATCTTAAGTAGCTCCCCGCTGCCTACATTTTTTTTGGTGAGGCAGTTGGGGTTAAGTGACTTGCCTATGGTCACACAGCTAGTAAGTGTCAAGTGTCTGGTCTGAGACTGGATTTGAACTCAGGTCCTCCTGAATCCAGGGCCAGTGGTCTATCCACTGCACCACTTAGCTGCCCCTACTGCCTACATTATAAAGACCGATCTTCTGCAAAGCACCTTTCCCTAATCTTCCTTAAGGATAATTCTTTTCTTCCACAATTTACCCTGCTAATATCTTGTTTGTACTTGGTTGTTTGCATATTGGTTAGAATGTCAGCTCCTTGAGAGAAGGGACTGGTGTTTTGTTTTGTTTTTTCTTTTCTTTGTTTCCCCTCATGCTTAGCATAGTGCCTGCAACATAGTAGACACTTAATAAATTTTAGTTGTCCAGATGACTGGCATTTGAGGTCTTCTAGAATCTAAACCCAACTTGTTATATTATAACTTATTGTCACCTTTAATAAACCCACTACTCTGTGTTCCCTGAAGACACTTCATCCTTTCATTAGTTCATTCTTTCACTTAGACTAACCTCTGTTTCACTTAACTTACGTTTACTGTTTAGCTTATTTTTATCTCTGAAGCTTTTGAAATCATGATGATGATGATGATAATGATAATAATAATAATATAGCACTTTAAGGTCAATTTCAATCCCAACCTACAGTGATCTTTCCTTCTGAACTCTTTCACCCTTAGTATGTGTTTCATGCTGTCAAGGAGATTAAAATCTTGTTGAGAAAATTAAAATGAGGAAGATAACTACAAATTTTATAGATAGACGTAAGTATATAAATGTATGGGTATCTATAATACACATAGGTGTGAATTTTATTTCTGAAGTGACTGCAGTGTTGACACACATTCCTATGTATATTTGTTGTTATTTTTAATAAGAAGCTTGTTATTAGTCTTTGAAGAATTATTTCAAACAAATTACTTAAAAATAATTCTAGTTTTTGCTATACCTTATAATGCTTTGCAATTCATACATGTTTTATATATTTTTTAAACTTTTTGGGTAGGGAGTACAACTATTTTGCAGATGAATAAACTGAAGTTCAGTAAGATAAATAAAATAAATAAAATAAAATAAACAGGGGTTGGGGTCACACAACTAAGAAGTAGTAGAATCGTGACTCAGATTCAGAGCTTTCTGACTCCATATACAGTGAGAAATGGATTTGATTCTGGTTCTTGTAACAAGATTTAAAAAAAATAAATCAATGAATATAAAGCATTTATTAAACACTGAGGGTACAAATAGCAACAGCAGAATAGTTCTTTTTCTCAGAAACTCAGTTTTTGTTCCTTTTCAGAAAAGGAATATACAGAAAAAATAAAATTTCACTAGTAGTTTAAGTTTGTTCATTAGATTTTGTTTTTGTTTTACTTGAAAATTGACTTTGAAAAGTGGTGCCTTTATTCTTCACTATTAATGATAGAAGTCAAGTGGAGATTCATTGTACTTCTTCCTCTGACCAGACAAACATACTTTCCTATTATAACCTATGGAATTGATGGGGTGGAACATGAACGTAGCAATATAGTTCACTTACATGTAAAAATTTAAATTAAATTATTTAAGTTATAGCTCTGTAAGTCTCAATTTTCATCTCATGCTTTATTCTTTAGGTAAGATAGTACTTAAAACTTTTGAAATATCTACAAGTCTTTAGACATAGACTATTGTTATCCTTGAATTGGAGCAAAATATGGGTGGTCTTTCACTGTCCTTACCAATGATAGGATTCTTTGTGTGTCCTATTTTTTGGGTCTTCCAGTTGAAATTCTGTCACTTTTGTTTTTGCTTTTAACAAATCTACTTCATTCTTTAATAATTATTATGTTTGAGAGGCAGCTAGGTGGTGCAGTGGATAGAGCACCAGCCCTGGATTCAGGAGCACATGAGTTCAAATCCGGCCTCAGACACATAATACTCACTAGCTGTGTGACCTTGGGCAAGTCACTTAACCCCATTGCCTAACCCGCCCCCCCCCCCAAATTTATTATGTTTGTATTTAACCTAGTTTATTTTTGTTGTAACTTAACCTCATTCTCTCTTGTGTAATAACTTGACTTGGTCTTCTTCAAATTAATATCCCTTCATCCATGTTAACTTAATTCTCCTTTTAGCTCTCTTTTCTCAAAGTTAAATATTCCTTTAATTTTTCAGAGAATGCTTTTAATTTCTAGTTATCTTTAGATATCTGTTGGCATTTTAATAAGTTTTATTCAATCTAAATGTAAGAACACTTTAGAAAAATGCTAGAGAAATGAAAAATATCATTATTTTTTCTCTGATCAAAGAAATAAATACATTTTAAAGATATGTGGGTATTTTTGGCCAAAATATACTGTTTTCCTTATGCTCTTCTTATGGGAATATGCAAAGAAAGCAACTGTAGATGTGCTGAACTTCTTCAACACTCTAAGTTTTATACAAAGTCATTGTGGGGAAGTTATTGCCTCAAAGCATAATCTTGGTTTAGGTTATTTCATTTCTTTGGGATTACCTTTAGGAATGCTATATTGTTATCTTTCCTTACCTAATATTGTTGTCTTGATATTGTTTGGTAAAACCAGATGAATAATCAATGTTATGTCCTCATGGAACCTAACGGTAAAAGTGAATGTGAACTGTTGAAATTTTCTAATGTAACTGTGTAGAACAGTTGAATTATATTACTAGATTATACAACTACTACTGAATATAGTGTCTAATGTGAGTTAAGACTAAGTGGTTTACAGGAGAGAGGCATATCCATCTCATATGAATATAGCTACTTGGAATTCTCTCCTTCCTGTCATCAATATATGGGTTTTCCTTACACTTCTCTCTTCTTGTTGCTGGTCCTTATTGCTGCATTAGTGTTGTTCCTACTGAATTTGGTCCTCACATTCCCATAATTACCTTGCTGTAGTGTGAATAATATTTGCAGTAGTAGGACAAGCTGAGTTCAAGAGCTATATTCCTAGTCCTCTGTCACTAGGGTCTTAAGATTCACTGTACTTAGACACATCACTATTTTTATGTACCCAAAAGTCCTCTTTAATGTAGGCCCAGCATATATTTTAAAATTTTTTTATTATTTTATTTTGATTTATCAACAAGTTTTTGAGTTTAAAATTTTTCTCCCCCTCCCTTCCCCACTTCCTCACCAAGGTGGTGTACAATCTGATATAGGCTTTACATATACATTCCTATTAAACATATTTTCACATTAGTCATGTTGTAAAGAAGAATTAGAATCAATAGGAGGAACCACCAGAAAGAGGAAACAAAACAAAACAGACGGAAAAAATAGCAAATAGTATGCTTCAATCAGCATTCAAACTCCACAGTTATTTTTTTGGATGTGGATAGCACTTTCCATCATTAGACTTTTGGAGATGTCTTAGATCCTTGCATTGCTGAGAAGGGCTGAGTCTGTCACAGTCATCTCACAATGTGGCTGTTAATTGTGTACAACGTTCTCTTGGTTCTGCTCACTTCACTCAGCATTAAGCCATACAAGTCTTTCCGGGTTTTTATGAAGTCAGCCTGTTCATCATTTCTTATAGTGCAATAGTATTTCGTTACATTCATATTCCACAACTTGTTCTGCCATTCCCCAATTGATGGGCACGCCCTCAATTTCCAATTCTTTGTCACCACAAAAAGAGTTGCTATAACTATTTTTGTACATGTGGGTCTTTTTCTCATTTGTATGATCTCTTTGGGATACAGCCCTAGAAGTGCTGTTGCTGGGTCAAAGGGTATGCACATTTTGAAAGCCCTTTGGGCATAGCTCCAAATTGCTCTCCAAAATGGTTGGATCATTTCACAACTCCACCAACAATGCATTAGTGTTCCAATTTTCCCATATCTTCTCCAGCATATATCATTGTCCTGTTTTGACATGTTGGCCAATCTGATAGGTGTGATGTGGTACCTCAGAGTTGTTTTGATTTGCATTTCTCTAAACGATAGTGATTTAGAATATTTAACACGCACATAGACACATCTTTACATTGCTTAGAATTTCCCTTTCATAAAATCTTTTTTTCTTATTCTCACTTTTTTCCTCCAGTTCATAAAGTCTTCCATCATTTCTTATAGCACAGTAGTATTCTATCATATTTATGTACCATCTTCCATCTAAAGATCTTCCATCATTTCTTATAGCACAGTAGTATTCTATCAAATTTATATACCATAATTTGTTTAGTTATTTCCCAAATGATGGACATCCCCTTATTTATTTTTTATTTTCCATTTCTTCGCCACTACAATAAGAGCTGTTATAAGTATTTTTTGGATATCTAGGGTATTCTCTTTGTTTTCTTTGAAGTGTAGGCTTTCTAATGCTTTCACTGAATCAAAGTGTATATATGTACTTTGGGAGGATAGTTTCAAAATTCTTTCCAGAAGGATTGCATGAATTTAAGATTTCACCAGTTGTGCATGAGTGTACTTGTTTCCTTGTAACAGTTGACCTTTTTCTTTTATTTTAGCACAACTTTGGAGGTGCTTTAGTTTGTATTTTTCTAATTATTAGTGATTTTGAGCATCTTTCCATATTCTCAAAATATTTTGAGCATTTAACTGTTTATAGCTTGGATCTCTTCCATTAAGTCCTATGTAAGATCTTAAAAATGAATTTATATTGTAAGCACATGTTGCTCATTTAGGTGCCTTATCTGACCTCCTCACAAAATATGAAGTATTTGCTAACTAAGAAAGTTTCTAGGTTCTTTTAATCTCCTTATTGTGGTAGTTGATTTACATCCACTAAACTTCCCCTGTCATAATTGTGGTAGTTTGCATCTGTTTTTTTATCTGTTTTCCATTTTTCAGCATCAATAGCCTGTTTTTAAGTAGGTCATTCATTTATTCAGTAAGTATTTATTAGTATCTACTGTGTTCCAAGTACATGTAGGCATAGGCATTGTAGATACAAAGACACAAATGAAACCAGATTGGAGTTAGCTCAAATTTATGTTATAACTTTTCATGTTTAGTCTTTCTTCAAATTTTGTTTTTGTTTTTTTTTTAATCTTTAAGAAGTTCATGGTGTGACAGCTGATTATAAAATGAAACGGGACAATGGCAGAAGCACCCAGAGTGCTTCTTAAAGTCAAGGTGAGTTGAAGATGTCTTCTTCATCGAAGAAAGAAAATAATTTAGTTATGTCATGCATAAGACTCCCAGGCTAAGGTAGTTTTATAGATTATAACCAACTTTAATATTCTTTGTATGAAAATCCACTTATTTTTCCTATGGAACTAACCACCCTTTTGTTTTTTCTAACATTTTTCATGGATGCAATTAAACAAGGCATACCTGTATGTCAAACCCTGAGGTGTTTGGCCTGTCGTTAAAGTATTTTTCCAGAATTGCTTTGTTTAATATATGACTAGAGAATTTTACATTGTCACCTAAAATATTAAACTGTCCAGTTGACAGATATATGATTTAATATTAACGATGAAATGGTATAATGGAAAGAGCACTGAACTTAAAAGGCAAAAGACCTAAGTTGAGTTCCAAGTTGCTGTATTTTAATAGCTGTGTGAACCTGGGCACTCAACTATTTCTCTGGTCTTAAGTTTCCTTATCTTTAAAATAAATATGTTGGATTGGGTAATTTGTGACATTCTGTGATATAGAAGGACTCATGTATTAGGTTGTTGTGAGAAATCTCTGCCATGGGGCCTTCTTTTTCTCATTGGTGATGCCTTCACCCAACCATCGTTTAAGGAAGAGCCCTAGCCAAGCTTCATCTCACTTGTGTTAGGACTGTCCCCAGAATCATCCTTCTTACCTGCAGCATTGCATCTTTTCAGTTCCTCTTTATATGTTCTCTTCTCCAATTGTAATATAAACTCCTTGAAGGGAGAGACTGTCTTGTATTTGTATCTTTAGTGCTTAGCACAGGATCTGGACTATAATAAGCAATTCATAAAATGTTTCATCTGTCTAGACTTAAAAAGGTGACTTTAATCAACTCTTGGTTGTTTATGCTAATAGTACGGAAATGTGAAACAGATAATCCAAAATTTATATTTGTCTTTGGAACATGGTTTGATACTAATTCAATTCAGTAAGTATTGAGTATTCACTCTGTCTATTACTGTGCCATCCTTAGTTGGATATGTCAGAGGACCATCTCATGTAAGAAATAATATTTTTAAAAGATAGAAGAGAAAAAATCAGCAGAATTGATAAATATATCCAAAAAATGAAAATATGTACAATGTATTACACATGTGAACCTTACACTTCTGCAAAGGAATAGAGAGTGTCCTTTCATCTTTTTTTGAGTAATGCTTGTTCTTTGTAATTCTCTAACATTCACTTTTTTTTTTTTACTTTTTGTTTTTGTAGTCTTTGTGTATATTGTTTTCTTGGCCCTGCTTTATTCTGTGTCATTTTGTGTAGATCTTTCCATGTTTCTCTGTATTTATAATAGTAATTATTTCTTAAAACATGGTAATAGTCTGTTACATTTATATGTCAAAAGTTGTTTAACCATTCCCTAGTGAGCATCTTTTTGTTTACAATTATATCAAAAAGAGTGCTTGGTATAAATATTTCGGTTATGAGAACCTTTCTTCTTATTAGTATCCCTTTTGGGGTATAAATAGTGAAAGAGTCACTTTATTTACAAAATTGCAAATTGCTTTGCAAATTGCTCTGATTCACTGCTCCACCAACAATACATGCATATGCTTAGCTTTCCATGACCCCTCCTCTAGCAATGACTTCCCATTCTTATCATCTTTGCCAGTTTACAGGATGTCAGGTGAAACTTAGGGGTTATTTTGATTTACATTTCTTCTATTACTTATTTGGAAAATTCTTTTATGTTACTAGTTTGCAATTTTTTTTTTTTTTTTTTGAGAACTTTGTTCATATCTTTTGACCACTTAACTGTTGGGCAATGGCTTTTGGTCTACTCTCGTAATTTTTCTGTAGCTTAGATTGAGACAAAGATTTTTTTTTCCCCATTTGACTACTTCCATTCTTATCCTAGATGCATTTTGTCTCTGCAGAAGGTTTTCAATTTCATGTAATCAAAGTTAGCTATTTTATCTTTTGTGATTGCCTCTACCCCTTCTTTGGTTAAGATTGTATCTCCTATCCATTGCTGTGAGAGGTATATAATCTGCTTGTCTTCTAGTTTTTTTTTTTTTAATTGTATGACCTTTAATATTAAGTGGACCCTTTTTTTTTAAAAATCAGCATATTGTTGAAGGTTCCCTGTAAGGTTCTCTTTGAAATTTGTTGTTGTTGTTGTTTCCCCATAATTACCAAGGTCTTGGGGATTTTTTTCAGCATTTGGCAGCACAGTGCAGGTGGATACCAGCCCGTTTCAGAGTAAACTGAGGATCCAAATATTCAAGGCAACCATTCATGGCTCCCTCCATCTATCTACTGAGAAGTACCTTTGACAGGGTAGGAATAGTGATATGTTTCTCATAAAGTACCAGTGAGGGCCTGTAAATTTATAGGGACTAGACTATGAGGTAGATTTGATCTACTCCAGCTTTAAGCAGTAAAACTTGGTGATTTGAAAAAGCTGATTACTATAAGAAGTACTACCTACAGCTCCCCAGTTCCAGAACTGTTTGACTTACATTCTTTTGTGGACTTGTATTTGTCTGCTTTTGCCCCAATCATTTGCCTCCTGTTCAGGAGTCATTGGTTACATGCAGAAATTATCTGTAACTAGCTTATATGGAAGAAGAAGAAGAGCAGGAAAACCCTTGGCTTCTCCCCTCTTCCCTCAATACATTGTAACTTAAAAGTATACAGAAATCCAAATTCACCGAGCATAAGGCATAAATTCTTGGACCTTCAATCTCAATTTTTTTTTTTAAAGGCAATTGGGGTTAAGTGACTTGCCCAGGGTCACACAGCTAGTAAGTGTCAAGTGTTTGATCTGAGACTGGATTTGAACTCAGGTCCTCCTGACTTAAGGGCCAGTGATCTTTCTACTGTGCCACCTAGCTGCCCCCTTCAATCTCAATTCTTTAATCTGGTTGCTATTTCTATTTTACAGACCTTTGCTTTGTTCCCTGTTCATTCTAGTACTTTGGGGATACCTGTACCCTGTTAGTATGTTCACCTGTTCTGTGAACATTACTATTATCTCTTGCCCTTTTCTTAAATTCCCTTTTTGCTCACGAAATAACTGACCTTTTCTCTCCATAAAAGCCACCCTTCCTCTCGAGTACTAGCAGTATACATTAAATCCTACCAGCCATACTCTGTACCCCACAGGTCCTGCTCCTGATCCTGCACAAATATGAAGTACTACCTCATGCTTGGTGCAGTGATTCTTCATTCCATTCCATTCCCCCTGACTCTTTTGGATTTTTTTTCTCCAGTAGTTTAGAAACCTCTTTACCACAGAAGTTCATGCCACTTCTAGACTTCACACTTGTAGCCTCTCCTGATTAGCTGGTTTCTCCCAGAACCTTCATTTTAAAAAGGAGACTCAGGGCAGCTAGGTGGCGCAGTGGAAAGAGCACCGGTCCTGGATTCAGGGGGACCTGAGTTCAAATGTGCCCTCAGACACATAACACTTACTAGCTGTGTGACCCTGGGCAAGTCACTTAACCCCATTGCCTAAACAAAAACAAAAACAAAAACAAACAAACAAAAAAACATAAAAAGGAGACTCAGGCCAGAAATGTCTTCCTTCCTTTCCAGGCTGCACTCTTGACTCTCCCCTGACTTCCTCTACCATGAGCTGGGTACCTTCATTTCTTCCTACTTCCTCTTGCCCCTTAGCTTTCCAGCCTCTTTTTAAGTATTGACTTCGTCCTTTAAAATGTAAGCACCCTCACCAAGTGGACTGTTTCTTGTATGTGTATTCCTAAAACTTAGTACAGTACCTAGCACATACTAAGCTCTTAATAAATTCTTCTTGAGGGGAGGTAGAGCTAAGCTGGCAGAGTAGAAGGCATTCTAGCCAAGCTCCCCCAACATTCCCATCCCAATAACTTTAACGTTACATGGCACATCAAATTCTGGGGTGTCATAGATAACAAAAGATCAGCTTGAGACATCTTTCCATCCCAGGAAAACTTAGAAGGTTGGAAGGGGAGATCTGTGTGATGAAGGTCGGGGCTAGATAAGAGCACAGTACTGAGTAAATACCAGCTTTGAGCCTTGAAGGCAGCAGTTCCAGGATCTCTCACCATCCAGAGGAAATAGGGACACTGGACACCTGATCAAAAAAAGATTGTATTTGACCCCTTTGCAGGCACAGAATGCAAGACCAGGGACCATTTGGCAAGTCCGTTATGCATTACTCTGTTCTGGGTTGAATTAACGTAGTAGAGAGAAAGCAAGGGTTCTGATTCTTGGTCTCAATTTCAGGGTAGAGAAGAATACTAAAACTTGGTGTTGCAAGGAAACATGGGCCCTTCATATGTATGGATCAGCATGCAGACTAGGAAAGCAATTCATCACACCTCTCCCCATTTTGGAAGTACGAAAACTTATACTCCTTCAGAGCTGGCTGTGAAAAGGTGACAGTGAATTCCCTTTTTTGCAACCAGAGATGAGCAGAGCCCAACTCCTGCATAAAATTCAAAGTGGAGAAAGAGGCTTGGAAAATGAGCAAACAGAAAAGAACCCGATCATAAAAAGCTTTTATGTTTAGAAAGAAGCTTAAGACACAAATTCAGAAGAAGACAATGACATGGAAACGTCTACAAGCAAAGCCTGAAAGAAAAATGCAGATTGTGCACAAGCCGAATCAGAATTCCTGGAAGAGCTAAAGAAAGAAGTTAAAAAAGGAGCAAAAAAAAATTTTTTTTCTTCGAAACAAGTAAGATAGAGGAGAAATCGGAGAAAGAATGAGACAAAGCAAGAGAATTAACAGCTTGCTAAAAGAGGCACAAAAGATACTGAAGAGCTTAATTCCTTAAAAAACAGAATTGAACAAATGGTAAAAGAGATACAAAACTTCATTGAAGAAAATAATTCCTTAAAATTTAACTTGGTCATGTGGAAGCTAATGACTCCATGAGAAATCAAAAAACAATAGAGGTTGAAAGAGTGAAAAAGAAAAACATGTGGAACATCTCATCAGGGAGAAAAATTGATTTAGAAAATAGACAGATTAAGAATTATCAGACTATTTGAAAAATGAAATATCCTAGAAATACTATAGCCAAATTCCAGAGCTCCGAGGTTAAGGAGATAATACTGAAAGCGTCCAATAAGAAACATTCAAATACAGAGTAGCCACAGTCAGGATCAGAAAAGATTTAGCAACTTCCATAATAAAGTATTGGAGGGCTTGAAATATATTCTGGAAAGCAAAGGAACTAGGATTAGAACCAAGAATAATCTATCTGGAAAAACCAAGTAGTATAGTATTTGGGGGGGGGGAGTGATGAATATTTAGAGGACTTTTAAGGATTCCTGATCAAAAAACTAGAGCTGAATAGAAAAATTTGGCATTCAAATGCAAGATTAAAGAGAAATAATAAAAAGTAAACATGAGTCAGAAATCACAAGGGGCTTAATAAACTGTTTAAAAGGAGTCTCCATAGACAGAGAGCAAAAAAAAAAAAAGAATGGAAGGATTAGAAAAGGGGATACACTGGAGAGGAAGAAAGTTTTCTCACATAAGAGAGGTATGCAAGGAAGAATTTTTACATTGGATGGCAAAATGGCCGTAGCAGGCAATGTTTTAATCTCACTCTTGTCTGAGCTGGTTCAAAGAGGAAATCACACACACATATGCGCGTGCACATATTTGGATATAGAAATTCATCTTACCCAACTGTGAAGTAGATTTGGAATGGATTAAGAGAAAAGGTGGGGGTAGTTAAGAAGGAAGGGCAGATTAAGGGAGGCAGGTGGTGGTCAGAAGCAAAACAGACTTTTGAAGATGGACAGGGTACAAAAAGAAAGAGAAGGATAAACAGAAGAAAGTAGGATAGAGGTAATAACACGGTAATCATAACTGTGAATGTAAATTGGATGAACTCATGCATAAAATGGAAGCATAAAGCAGAATGGATTATAAACCAGAATCTAACAATATGTTGTTTACAGGAAACAATTCAAAACAGAAAGACACACAGAGTTAAAATAAAGGGCTAGAGCAGAATCTTTGGGTGCTTCAGGTGAAGTAAAAAAAAAAAAAGCAATCTTGATCTCGGACAAAGCAAAAGCAAAAGCAAAAATAGATCGAATTAAAAGAGACAGTCTGGGAAACCTCATTTTATTAAAAGGTGCTATAGACATATTAAACATATGCACCAAATAGCATAGTATCCAGATACTTAAAGGAAAAGTCAATTTACCCCCTCTCAGAACTGGATAAAGCTAACCATAAAATAACAGAAAGAAGTTAAAGATATGAATAGTTTCAGAAAAGTTAGATGTGATATAGACTTCTGGAGAAAATGGAATAGAAATAGAAAGCAAAATACATTTTTTTCCTCAGGTGTACTGGTACTTGCACAAAAACTGACCTTGTATCCCAGCATAAAAACCTCACAAGCAAATGCAGAAAAGCAGAAATATTGAATCCTTTTGGGACCATAGTGTAGTAAAAAATATATTAAGTAAAGGACTGTGGAAGCAAAGATTAAAAATTAATTGGAAACTAAATAATCTAATCATAAAGAATGAATGTGTCAATGATGCCATTAAAGATAATGGCAGCAATGAAACAATATACCAAATGTGGAATGTAGCCAAAACTGTACTTAGGGGATGATGTGTATTTCTAAACACATCAGTAAAATGAAGAGCAGATCGATAATTTAGGTATGCAACTAAAAAAAAAAAAACAGCTAGAAAAAGGACAAATTAAAAATCCCCACCAAAATAGAAATTCTGAAAATCAAAGGAGAGATTAATAAAATTGACAGTTAAAAACTTCTTAGTTAACAACTAAAACTAGGAGCTCATTTTATGAAAAACACAAACCAATAAAATAAACCATTGACTAATTTGATTTAAAAATGGAAAGAAGAAAATCAAATGACCAATACCAAAGATAAAAAAGGTGAATGTACTACCAATGAAGATGAAATTAAAGCAATTACTAGGAGCTGTTTTTGTGAGTTATTTATATGCCAGTAAAATTGACTATCTTAGTGAAATGGATGAATATTTACAAAACTATAAATTGTCTAGATTAACAGAAGAGGAAATGAAATACTTACATAACCCTATCTTAGAAAAAGCAGTTGAACAAACCATATATCAGCTCCCTAAGAAAAAATCCCCAACCCCAAATAGATTTACAGTTCTACCAAACATTTTTCAAAAATTCCATTTCTATATAAACTTTAAAAAAAAAAATAGGTAAAAAGGAGGCCCACCAAATATCTTCTATGACATAAAATATGGTTTTGGTGACTGAACAAAGAAGGTCCAAAATAAAAGTAACTCTGGACCAATTTTCCTAACGATGCAAAATTTTTAAATAAAATATTAGCAAGGGGACTACAACAGTATATCACAAAAGATCATATGCTATGACCAGGTGGAATTTTTACCAGGAATGCAGGGTTGCTTCAGTATTGGGAAAAAGATATGCATGGTTCACTGTATCAATAATAAAAACAACAAAAATAATGTTGGTCAAAGGATATGAAGTCAATTTTCAGAAGAAGAAATCAAAGCTATCAATAGTCATATGAAAATGCTGAAAATCGCAAATAATTACAGAAATACCAATTAAAACAACTCTTGAGGTACCACTTTACACATTTGGGATTCGCTAACAATCAGAGAAAAGTGAAATGACAAATGCTAGAGGGCATTGTAGAAAAATAGGTGCACTAACACTATTGGTGGAGTTGTGAACTGGCCCAACCATTCTGGAGAACAATTTAGAACTATGCCCAAAGGACTATAAAATTGTGCATACACTAGTGGTATGCAAAACCACTTCTAGGTCTATATCCCAAAGAGATTAGAGAAAAACTAAAAGGACTTGTACAAAAAATACATGCTTTTGATGGAATACTGTCTTGCTTTAAGCTATGACAAAGGGGATGGTTTCAGAAAAGCTTAGGAAGACTTACATGAACAGAATGATGTGAGCAGAACATTCTATACAGTAACTGCTGTATTGTGACAGTAATCAGCTGTGACTTAGCTACTCTTGACTGGTACAATGATCCAGGACAATTCCAAACTCATGATGAAAATAGCTATCAAACTCCAGAGACGGAATTGGTGAACTCAAGTTCAATGAAGCATATTTTTTCACTTTCATTATTTTTCTTGTTTGGTTTGCTACTTGTCTAATATAGAAACATTTTGCATGACCTCATATGTAAAATTGGTATCATATTGTTCATCTCAGTGTGTGGGAGAGGCAATGAAGAGAATTTGAAACTCACAATTTTTAAAATGATTGTAAAAAATTAACTTAATTTAAAATGTTTCTCTTGACTTGACAACAAAAAGCATTTTGCCCTAAAGTCGGAAGACCTGGGTTGAGATCCCACCTGTGCTACTTGCTATCTCTATGACCTTGGGCAAATCACTTAATTTTCTTGGATCTTGGTTTCCTTAGTTATAAAATGAAGCATATGGACGATTTAGCCTCTGAGGTGCCTTTCACCCTAGAGCTAGGATCCTGTAATCTTTGATTTTTACATTGCTTAGTCTGTCCCACCCAGCCTTGCCTATAGCACTTAACCCTATATAGTTTAGACTGTAAAAATTGAAATTTTGTAATCATTATCTAGGCCTCTTTATAGCAATAGCATGTCTCCTTACTTTGTGATAACATGTTTTCTTTGCCTTTTCTGACTTTATATGCTAGAGACCCTTTTGGATATCAGGGCAAGAGGTTGTCTGCCCCTGCTGATTCCAGTCAACCTCAGATTGTTACTGACTTAATTCTCTTTGAGTTATGGCTTAGTTTTATCATACACAAATTGTACACATTACATTTTTTCCCCCAACACAACAGAATCTGGAATTGGGGAAGACAACGCAAACTGGCATTTTGCTCAGAAGGAGAGTGACTTTTTTCAACATAATTTTAATAGTTGCACATATTTTTAATCATAAAAAGTTTCAGACTATAACTCCTTGTTTTATACTAAGTTAAATCACAAATTACAGTGAAGACTTTCATGCCCCTGCTCCAGGTCTGTATATATGTTGAGCAAAGCTATTATCTATACTTACTTCCAAATATGTAGGATTTTAAAAAAAAGGCACTGTGGTAAAACATAATGTGAACTAGATTTGGAGTCCAGGGACACAAGTTCATATCAAAGCACTTACTTTAATACTTTTGTTCTCTATTTCCTTATGAGTATAATGAGGAGTTTGGCTAAGTGAACTCTTCAGGTTCCTTGCAGGTTTACAACTGAGTTTATGATAATAGGTGTTGTCATCCAAGGGAAGCTAGTATAAAGCACCAGAGCTTAAGTGGAAGGTGTTAGATATAAGCAAGCATAGACTCTAGCATTAGATTGATTGCACTGTGAGTAGGACATAGAAAAAGGCAATAGGTTTAACTTTAGGAATTTTGAGTATCCTAGTTTGGCTACCTGTTGATTATATAAAAGAAAGGTCATATTTACTTCATCTTTCCTTTACTACTTTAAAAAAGTATTTTAAAACTGTATTAGTTTCAAGTCTGAAGGTATTTTAAAGTCCATTTATAAAAGTGTTCTATCTTGACATCTTAGTTGAAGGGAATATAAAAATTGTATTATTTTTTAAAGTCATCTCTTATAATGTGAAAGATAAGTCACTCATTCGTGAAATATAGTAAGTAGTAGTTAATAGGAAGCCACCCGTTTGAGATATTCTGAAAAAGTGTTGTTTTCAGACCTGAAAGATTGTATTTTCTAAAAGTTGAATTAACTTGTCTAGAGATATGAGAATTTGAAACTAAATTTAGCCACTATATTTAAGATTTAGTGGAAGTTTAAATATTTACTTCTACTTCTTTTGATAATCACTTGGGCTTCCAAATGCAAACATACTTTTCAGTGATTTATCTACAATCTCACTATTCTATAAATCTATAAATGTGCCACAGCTTCTTTGCTGTTATAGTCTGTTCTGCTTGGAAACTGTCATTAGGGACTTGAGGCATAATTGGCAAAATCTTAATTGCACTCTTCTGTTAAAATTGTTCACTCTACCAACTTCTGCCTACTAGAACACCAGCAATTGTTATGTTGATGGAAAAGTAATTTTAGAAACTGAAGAATAATTTTCAAAGAAAGACTACTTTAAATAAATGATTTAATGAATGATAAAGCTAAATAAAAATGATTTGATGACTACTCCTAAAATTGCAACAGCCAGTAATTAATCATCTTTTAAAATAACCTACATACTGGAGTTAAAATTACACCATGAATATGAAAGCATCATTAATATAGTTTTACATGACTATTTATTCACCACACTGCCCACTTCTACACAACACATTGAAATCAATGAGGGGAAACCAGACCAAGTGATATATTAGTTAAGAATATTGTACCCATGATGAAGCATACCACCCTACCTCCTAACAAAACTGTGTGTGTTTGGATTGCATGCCAACTGTGGGAATGTGTTATACTTACTTATGCATACTTTTTAGAATTTCCCCTCCACTCAAGGGTGAAGGTGGGGAAAGACAAAGTATATTTTTGTTTAATTTTTTAAAAAGCAGATTTGAAATATAAATTTGTGATATAAAAACAAAATATATTGATAAAAATTTATTTATAAAAACTTAAGATCAGGGTTTTTTCTTTATACTGCTGTAAACTTTTTCCTTATTTTAAACATTTCTCTGTTTCTTTATAATTTTTACAGTGCATATCTTTGTCCTTTTTCTCTAGGGAACTGAGTAGTCAGTCAACAAACCTTTATGACTTAGTGCTTTTTGGCAATTGTTCAGGCGCTATACTAGGTATGAGGTCCCAGACAAAAAAATGGAAATACTCCCAGCCTTCAAGAGTTTACTTTCTGACTCTTAACTTGGTATACTTAGCCTTGAGACTTAATAATAGAACAAAATAGGGACAATAGAATATATCGTATTTTTAGTACCATAATATATTTTTTCTTTTTTTTCTTTTTAAAGATCTGAAACGTCAAAATGAGCAGTCGTAAATCGAAAAACAGCAACCTAAAACATGGAGAGTGTATTTCACAGGTTAGTATATGTGTTGAAATTAGTATGCATTTAACGACATCTATTGATAACCTTGAACTTGTGATGTATTTTAGATGGTGTTGGGGATCCCAGCAAGAGAAATTATATGTTCACAAATAATTGTAAAACATATGAGTAATATAAAGTTATCTAGTATATTAGGTGAGAGAAAATTATTTTAGAAGATAAAGAAGTTTCAATGCAAGAGTTTTAAGCTAGAACAAAATAATAATATCTTATTCATTTTGAACTTTATAACTCTCTTAAAGAATCCCAGGATAGCATTAGCTGTTTTGGCTAATTTATTACTCCATTTATGCATACTGAGCTTCTGATTCACTACTACTTCACAGAAAAAAATTTTTTTATAGAATTTATTATCTAATCACTTATCCTCTACATTTTTTCAGACTAAATTTCAAACGAAAAAATTGTCCTGTCTAGATATTTCTGGATCCAAACTGTCATTGACATCTGTTAGTTATCCCTCCCAGCTTTACACATGTTAAATGGTTAAGAAATACATAAATATTAAAATAAATCTTGGCCTTGATTGAGGACTGCTTCTTGACCTGCAGAGCAAGTTGCTGTGTCTTAGGTAATTTCTCAACTTTTTGTGATGTGATGGAACAAAGTTATGTAGCAGTATTTAATTTCCATTTGGTAATTTCTGTAATTCTGGAATGATTTTGATTTTTAATATATCAGTATATGTAGCAGATTTTCTCAGTCCCTCAAAAGAGACAAGACTAAAAGTTCACTAAAATATATATATTTTTTAATCTCCATAACATTTTTTTGAAGGGTGGATGTTTACAGCCTGATGAATACTCTCAGATTTCATAGGCACCACTGGGCTATTTCTGACAAAAGGTTTGGTATAGCCTTGAATAAAAAAGTGAGTTTCATCAATAAAAATTATTTTCCCCCTCTTCAGCCCATGATGAGTGTTTATTCTTCAAAGCAGCATTCAGCAATTGTTGTTTTTCTACTCTTGTTCTTATAACTTTCGGAAGGTTACATCAGCAGAGTAATCATTAGTACCTACAATTTTTGTAGATTTTAGCCATTTTAATTTTTATTCTGAACTTAACTTACAAAGAAAATGAGCAATTCAATATACATAGGAAGGGAATAATCATTTATGTAGTACCTACTGTATGCCAGGCACTATGCTAAGCACTTTACAACTATTATCTCATTTGATCCTCACAATAATCCTGAATGGTAGATGTTGTTACTTTATGTTTTTATTCTCACTTTACAGTAGAAGAAACTGAGGCAAACAAGTTAAATGACTCACTCAGGGTAAATATCTGAAGTCACCTTTGAACTCATGTCTTGTTGACTGTAGGCCCAGCATTCTATTTTCTGCGCCATTGTGCTGCCTAAGCAATAGGACAGAAAAAAAAGTATTATACATAAAAATTGCTTTTTTCTTAAAACATATTATAAAGTCAACCTGTTGCTTTCAAATCTGACCTTGTTTTTGCTTCTCTCTGGCTTTTTCTGCATTTAAAAAAAAATCCTTCATTGACTCACTTTACTTTCTTTTTGTCTGTGTCCTGCCCTCTCTACCCTCCCCCCATTAAAAAAGAAAAAAGAAACCCTTGGAATTAATACTTAAGTAAAATAAATTCCTGCATTGGCTCTCTCCAAAACCATATGCCTTATTGGCATTTTGAGTTCATCAACTCTCTGTTAAGAGGTGGTTAGCTAGTCATTTTCCTTCATAGAAACCATAAAATTTAAAAAACAAAAAAGAGCAATGAAACCCTGTTCTAGCATAAAATCCAAAGCTCAGCTGACAGAGAAACAACTGAAGGTGGGAAAACTAACTCCTGTTTTTTCTGGTCACGATCAAACTTTACGGCAATATGTACAGGGTGATTTTGGGAGTTGTACATGTATATAATTTATAAATAAGTACACATACATTTGTGTGTGTTTGGGGTGGGGGTGCTCTCCGTTTACTAATAAGAGTATGGGTTTGGAGACCACTGCTGAAGGGTAATAAAACCTCTCTCCAAATAAAAAAGATTGTTAGACAAGGAGGCACGAGTGGCAAACATTGAGCTTCTATACAACCCAGCACTGACAATCAGCTTTCAGAAGGGTCACTGAGACCTGTCCTTAAATGCAAGCAAAGACATAGGACTGAGAAAAGAAAATCAATACAGATACTGAACATTAGAAAATGGAGGGTTGGATTCAACTCTGAGTGAATGAAATTAGGCTTAAATGTGCCTCCAGATGACTGTTAATGAAACTGTACAAATAGAATCTTAACAGTGGCAAATGATTTACACTAAATCCTTATCTCATTTGAGCCTCACAACAGTCCCTAGATTCTTTCAATCTTGACTACTATAAGAAGGCTTTCACAACCCTTCTTAATTCTGTTACCTTCCCTTGGTTAATTATTTCCCATTTATCCTGAGGATAGTTTGTACATATTTGTTTGCTTATAGATAATGAGCTCCTTGAGAGCAGAGACTATGTCTTTGCCTTTCTTTCTATCCCCAGTACTTAGCACAGCATCTGGCACATAGTAAGCACTTAATAAATGCTTATTGAGTGACTGGAAAGAAAACTGAGGTGCAAAGTGGTTAAATGACTTGTCCAGGCTCACAAATCCAATGGTTGTCAGAGACTGTAATTGAATTTGAGGCATCGTGATCCCAGGTTCTCTAAATCAGCATCCTAGTTAGCTCACAGTGCTTCATGAGCACTCACATACCTTACCTCATTTCAGTAAACATTTGTTGGGGTCCATAGATAGCTTTCATCTACTGTGTTGGGGGGGGGTTTGCTAACACTTTTTCCCTAAACATGAGTGATGGCAGTGGTCGTATAAATGGCATCATAAATTCATAACACTGTAGAGGAGGAAGAGATAGGATTTGGTGATTGAGAGTAAAGAAAGAGGAAGACATTTTTATTTAAAAAAAAAAACTTTTAGCTCTCTGAATGGAATTGTGTTGGTATCAGTAATAGAGATTGTTGTCGTGGACCAGGGAAATAAAGTTGCTAATACTAGGATAAATGAAGCCTAGGCAGGGCCTGACTGAGATTTAAGAATGACAAGGTAAACACCCCTGAATGTTAACCATATGGGCATCATTTAAAAAATTTAAGGTTGTCAGCATTTTATTTCCAAGGGGAATTCAGTGGGTAAAAGCATTGGAAACCCTTAGCTGACATGCAAGATTCACCAGACATTAAGAAGAAAACATTCATAAGAATGCAAAACAAGTAGTGATCAGGCCCAGATAGCTAGAGCAGGAAGTAGCCCCTGTCCTCAAGAAGCTTAAAACTCTAATATAGGAGACGATATTTACATACCTACATATGTGCATACATATACACACAAATACATATAAGTTACATGGAGAATAGATGGAAGACATTATAAGAGATAGATATGAAAGGTATTCGAGGCATGGGGGCTAGCCATTGAAAAGGCATGGAGCTAGAAAATGGAGAATTGTGTGAGGAACAGCAGAAAGGCCAGTATGGCCAAACTGTATTGTGTGGGAAGGAAAATAACATGTAAAAAGATTTAGAAATAGAGGAAGAAGCAAGGTGGCGAAGAACTTTAAAAACCAAACAGAGTAGTGTATATTTGATCCTGGAGGTAATAGGGAACTACTAAAATTAATGGAACATTTTTTAGAAAGACCACATTGGTGCCATGTGGAGAATGGATTAAAATGGGGAGAAACTTGAGGCAAGGGGACCAGTTAGTAGGCTGTTGTAGCAGTCCAAATGAAAGTTAATAAGCACTTAAAATTGGTGGTAGCTGTTTCTGTGGAGAGAAGAGGATGTGTACAAAAGATGTTATGAAGGTGACAACAGCATTTGGATCTATAGGATGAACGAAAATGAGGTTGAAACCAAAGTTTCAAACCTGGATAATGAAGACTGGTGATGTTCTCAACAGTAGGCAATAGAGAAGTTTAGAGGAAGATTGAGTTTGGGGAAAAGATAGCAATGCCAGGCCCTTTGCTAAGTACTGAAGTTATAAGAAGAGGTAAAAGACAATCCTTGACCTTAAAGAGCTCACAGTCTAACAAGGGAGACAACAAGTAAACGAATAAGTACAAGTAAGTTATATAGAGGATAAATAGTTAATAATTAACAGAGTCAAGATCAGTAGAATTTAGAAGGATTGGGAAAGGCTTACTGACTGGTGGCATTTTAGTCAGGACTTGAAGGAAGCAGAGAAGACAGTAGCCAAAGATGATAAGGAAGACACGCTAAATATCATGGACAGTTAGAGAATGTCTAGATGGAATGTCTTGTTCTAGGAACAGCAAGGAGGCCACTGTCACTGGTTTGAAGAGTACATAGGGGTGATTTTAGGAAGATGTATGTAAAATACTGGAAAGGTAGGAGTCAAAGAGTTGAAAGTTATGAAGGGCTTTGAAAACCATATAGAGAATTTTTTATTTGACCTTGAAAGTAATAGGGAGCCACTGCCCTTTATTGAGTGTTGAGGTGATATGGTCAGACCTGTGCTTCAGGAAGAGCACTGTGGCAACTGAATAGAGCATGAACTGGGCAGAGACTTGTGGCAGACAGACCAAACAGCAATCTCTTGCAGTAATCCAGGGTTGAGGCCCAGTAAGTAGTTTTAAGAATTCTTCATCATAGAGGTGGTAATTAAATCCAGGGGAGCTGATGGGTTTACCAAGTGAAATAGTAAAAGGGAGAAGAGGAGAGGACCCAGGACAAGAACTGTGTGGGACACCTATGGCTAGAATATGTGAACTGGACTAGGATCCAGCAAAGGAGATATTGAAGGACCAATCAGATAGGCAGACAGCCAAGAGAGAGGTGTCCCAAAAATCTAGAGAGAAGAGAGTTTCAAGGAGAGAGTGATCCACGGTGTCAGAGGCCGTGGGGAAAATGAGGACTGAGAAAAGGCTATTGGATTTGGGAAATAAGAGGTTATTGGTATCTTTAGAGAGATTAGTTTTGGTGGAATAAGATTGAAAGCTAGATTGTAAGAGGTTAATGAGAGTGAGAGGAGAGAAAGTAGAGACATCTCTTGTAGCTGGGATTTTCCAGGAGTTTAGCCATGATGGCCAGAAGAGATATAGGGTGATAGCAGGGTTAGAAGGATGAAATGAGGGTTTTTTAGCATGGGAAGACATTGAGAATGTTTGCAGGCAGTAGGGAAGGAACCAGTAAACAGGGAGAGATTGAAAGTAAGTGATAGAGTGGGGATGACAGAGGGGGAAATCTGTTGAAGGAGACAGGATGGAATGGGATTGCTTGAGCAGGTAAATGGGGTAGCCTTGTTAAGGAGTAAACATCTCATCGTGTGAGACAGTGAGGGAGGAAATATTGGCAGAAGGTATATGTGTGCCATGAGATGAAGATAGGAAAAGGGGGAGCCATGATGAAGGTAAAGCATTTTTTTTTCTGAACGGAGTTCCAAGGGAAGTTTGAGGAGGGATGAAAAGATTTTGGAAGAGTAGATGAGAATAGGATAGTAAGTTGATCAGGGAGGTATAGTAGGATTGCCTAGCAGCAGTGAGGGCCCAGTTAAGGTTGTGTAATTTTCTTCATCTTCAATCTGCAACCTGTGTGTAGGAATGAAGGTGGCTAATGGTGTGAGTGGTTCCTTGGCTAACACTAAGCTGGGCGTAATTGGTGAAATGATAAGGTGGGGCTAGGGAGTCAAGGGAGAAGGATTGTGTAGAGTTGAATTGGTTACTAACGGGTAAAAGATGCGTTCTGTTTTAGACATGTTAAGTGAGAGATCTGCTTACAAGACATCTAGTTTAAAATATCCAATTGACAGTGATGCATGATTGCAGCCTGGGGTAGTTAGATGACGCAGGAGATAGAATGCTTGGCCTAGAGTCAGGAAAACCTGAATTCAAATCAAACCTCAGATACCTACTAGCTGTGTATCCCTGAGTAAGTTATCTAATGCTTCTTTTCCTCAGTTTTCTCATCTGTAAAATGGAGGTGATGATAATAGCCCCTACCTCTTGGATTGTTGTGAGCATCAAATGATACGGTGTTTGTAAAGTGTACAGCACAGTGCCTGGCACATTATTTGTACATGTATATGTTATTTTTTGTCATATAAATCTGGGAATCATCTCTATAGAGTTCATACTGAACCTTTTTCAGGATTAATGAGATATCACTAAGTGAGTGAGTATATAGAGAAAAGGGCCTAGAACATAATCTTGGGAAACACCTAAAGATATTGGGCATGATATGGGTAAAGCCCCAGGAAAGTGAACTTAAAAGGTATAGTCACAGAGGTAGGAGAACCAAGATAAGGTAATGTTAAAAAAAAAAAAAATCCTCTGAGGAGAGATTATCCAGGAGGATAAGGTGATCCATAGTGTCAAAAGCTGCAGAAAGCTCCAGAAGGATGAAGATTGAGAAAGCACCATTACATTTGACATTTAAGAAATAATTAGAAACTTGGGAGAGAGCAATTTTAGTTGATAGATAAGATCAGAAGCCAAGTTGCAGAGGATTTAGAAGAGATTGAGAGGAGAGAAATTGGAAGCCCTGAGCATAGACAGCTTGTTCAAGATGTTTAGGTGTGAAGGCAAAAAGAGATAGAACATGATAGCTTGTGGCAATGTTAGGTTGTAGTGTGGGTTTCTTAAGGACCTTTGCTTTAGCAATATCACTTTGGCAGTTGAGTGTTGGATAGACCAATATAAGAAGAGGCTCAAAGCAGGAAAACCAACTGCAGGCTGTTGTAGTCCAGGTATAAGGTGATGAGGACCTGTATCAGAGTGGCAGCTGTGAAGAGAGGAGGAGACTTACGTGATAGATGTTGTGAAGGTAGAAATGAACATTTGACAACTGATTGGATCCATTCTAAGGAATCAGTTAAAATGAGTTTGACACCATGGTTTCAAGCCTTGGTTATAGAGGATCGTGTTTCCCTGAACAGTAATAGAGAGGTATAGAGGAATTATGGGTTTGGGGAAAAGATGAGTTCAGTTTTAGGTATGTTGAGTTTGAGGTACTTACCATTGAGGTCAAGATATCCAAAAAGCAATTCGTAATGCCAGACTTGAGATTGGAGCTGGAGAAAGATAGAGATCAATTTATGAGAGAGAGAGAGAGAGAGTGTGTGTGTGTGTGTAAGTAAATGAGTCATGCATCGAGATAATAACTGATGAGAAACTAATGAGAAAACCAAATGAGGTAGTGTAGTTTGAGAAGAGAAGAGAGCCCAGGACAGATCCTTGGGAGACACTCACGATTAAGGAAGGAATAAAACAACTATTTATTAATTACCTACTATGTGTGAGGCCATTTGCTAAGCACTTTACAGACATTACATCAATTCATACTCAAAAAAACCTTGAGTGGTAAATGCTATTTATTATTATTATTATCTCCATTTCACAGTTGAGGAAGCTGATGGAGGTACCAGTGAAATGACTTGTCTAGTTTCACCCAGCTGGAAATTGTCTGAGGCTAAATTGGAATTCAGGTCTTTCGGACTACAGGCCAGGTCTCTCTCTCTGTCTCCACTGTGCCATCTAACAGTTTAGAGATCTTAGGGCAAGAGAGATTAAATAATCAATTCACACCCCCCCCCCCTTTTCTGCCTCCTTTTTGTTTGTTTATTAATTGTATCCCCAGTGCTTAGCATGGTGCCTGGAACAGCGTGGGTGCATAATAAATGCTTTTTGGATTGGTTTGGAAAAGAAAAGGTCTTTTCAGTAGTCTTCATGCTATGGAAAAGTCAAGGAGGCTGAAAGAGAATCAGGGTCAAGGAAAGGGTTTTATTTTTTGTTTTTGTTTTAACCTAGCATAGGGGATAATTATTTCTGAGGACAGAATATAAGGATCCAGTGAAGGAAGATTGAATCTTCTGGGAACGAATGAAAATGAGTGTGTGTTGGGGGTGATGTGGAATAGATATTGGATCTAAATTGCAGTTATTCAGGAAAGAATAGCCAGAGGGCAGAAAGAGACTTTCATCCAAACTTTAAACAAAGTAGAGTTCATATGTAATACATTTATTTTTTCAGGTTTGAACTGTTACATTGCAAATATATTCTGTATTATTATAATTATTGCTGGTATATCCTGGCACAATAAAAAGAAAACTAGTGTCCAAGCCAGGTTGACCAGGATTGAAGTCCTGCCCCTGGAAAGTACTGATTATTTGAACCTGGGCATATTGTCAGAGTTCTAAGCAGTCCTCTAATATTATATGTTACACAGAAGGGGATGATGGGCATTGGTAGAGGGAGTTTCTTTACCTGTGCCAGTCAAATCACAGATATTTTCCCTAACTTTGGGGTCATTGAGAGGCAACCATTTGGTGCAATGGATAGAGTGCTGGACTTGGAGTCAAGGAGAACTGAGTTTGAATCATTCCATAGACACTAGCTATGTAATTCTGGGCAAATCACTTAACCTCTTCTGCAGTTTCCTCATGTATGAAGGAATAATAATTGTACCTATTTTCCATGGTTGTTGTGAGGATAAAATTTGATGATATTGTAAAGGGTTTGTAAACCTTGAAGTGCTACATATATGCTAGCTTAGTATTATTATTATCCCATTCCCTATCCCTATCCCTTTTATCAAATGAACATGATCTTTTAAGTTACTGTAATTGACACACTTTTATCATAAATTTTCTCCTGAAATGTGTCTAATAAGTACTGGTGGTAGTATGTACTGATTAGAAATTACTTAACCTGCAGCAAGCCTGGAAAGCAATTTGGAATTATAATTGCAAGGAAAGTGCCTAAAATATATGTATTCTTTGAGACAAAAATTCTATTGCTAGGCACAAACCCCAGGGAAGTTATTATTATTTTTTTAAGGCATGATTTTGTATAAGTGAAGAACTGGAACATAGCATTTCGCCATTCATGAGGGAGGAATTAAATAAGTAGTACATCAATTTAACAGAATACCATGGTGAAAAAAATTAATATGATTTAATATGGAGAAGCATGGGAATATTTGTATGAACTGTTGATGCAGAGTAAAGTAATTAGAACCATGAAAATAGTGTATACACAATGGCTGAAAAATATAAATGGAAAAAATAACAAAATAATTAAAACTTTATGCTGTGAAATTATAGTGACTAAGCTTACCCCCAATGTTGAGAGAAACGGAGTACTTTCCAACTGTTGGAGGATTATGGGATTATGATATGGGTGTGGAAGTCTGTGTGCAATGTCAGAGTTTCTGATGATATGCTAATTAATTATGCTGAACTGAGTTTTCTTTTTTCTCTTGTTTTGTTACAAAAGAGTAACTTTCTGAGAGGGAGAGAATTGTAGACATATATATATTAGGAAAATTAGATGGTTTAAGAATGAGTTAATACTTAAATTTTAATTTAAAAGCTTGCCCAGTGATTTTTTTTTCACTAGTGAGACTACCCTTATCCTCAACTCCTTATCATAACTTAAAGTTGAAGTTTTATATAAGGTGAGGGATTAGAGTCTAGTTCAAAAGTTCTTTGTTTTATTCTGTAACATATGCATGTCCAATGCTAAAGTCTGTTTTAAAAAGTTGATTAAACCATCTGCCAAGATTGAGAACTTTACCTGTCGATGAATGCTTTTTGTGCCCTGGCAACTGTTCGGTCTTGGAAATTCCTTTTTCTTTTCAAACACCTGTTTTTTTTGATGATAGTAGTGGCTAGAATGGAATAAAAAAACATCTTTTAAGTCTGACCAGGCTAGAACTTCACTGCCCTCTTTGCGTGGAATATAAGATGAATTCATCTTGATAATTTTAAACTGGATGAGGATACAATATACTTTTAAAATATTTTATAGTTTCATAGACATATGGTTGGTTTGCTGGTGTGTTTGTAAAGCAAAGTCAGATATGCAGTGATTAACTTATACTAGCATTAGTTTATAGCCCACCTCTGTATCACCAGAAACATTCAGTTGATAATGTTTGGGCAGAAAGAATGTTGTTTCTCTCTTTTTGATTTTACTGCTTTGTATTCTTGCCCTCTTAGATTATCCTTAGAGGCTTCCTTAATATATCTCTTATTACACCAAAAAGACCAAAAATATTTCCAAGTCCCTGAAAGGAGGAACTAGCATCATGATTATTAGCAAGGATTTTTTTGGAGACAAGGTTTGGAATAATAAGGTAGATCATAGAATTTTAGAATTGTAATTTTTACCAATCATTTAACTCTTATCTTATAGTTAAGGAAATAAGTTTATAAAGGGTTATTGACTTGCTCAAGGCTTAAAAATGGAATTATTAGCACCTAATTCATTTTCTCAGTAAATTTCAAAAAAAAAAAAAATTTGTTTTTTTTTTTGTAGCCAAAAATATATTTTAGTTTTCCCTGCTATTTTGTAGGTACAAAGAATTTTACGTGAAAGATTTTGTCACCAGATTCCAAAGGGTAACCTATTTGGAGTACAAGCACAGTACAGGTAAGAAAAGCATTGGTTGTCTTACATGTAACTCATTTTTATACTTTTGATTAGAGCAACAAAATTGAAATTTTCTTGTCTTGGTCACTGCCGAAGTACTTTGACTGATACTACTCTCCCTGCCTGTTCTTGATATCAAAAATATTGAGGCTAAAATTATCACTACTTTTCCACTTAAATTGTTGGGGTTTTATTTTGTTTTTGTGGGGTTTTTTCCTTAATGCTGTTAAAACTTGATAGGCCCTCTTTTCATTTTTACCTTTTATAATTTCAGACACTTAATTGAGCTGCTAAAACGAACAGCTATCCATGGAGAAAGTAACTCTGCACTAATTATTGGACCCAGAGGATCAGGAAAAACTATGGTAAAAATTGATTTCTTAAAAATGAGGTTTGAGGGGCAGCTAGGTGGTGCAGTGGATAGAGCACCGGCCATGAAGTCAGGAGGACCTGAGTTCAAATTAGGGCCTCAGACCAAACACTTGACACGTACTAGCTGTGTGACCCTGGGCAAGTCACTTAACCCCAACAGCCTAAGCAAAAAAAAAAAAATGAGCTTTGGGGCAGCTAGGTGGTGTAGTGGATAGAGCACTGGCCCTGAAGTCAGGAGGACCTGATTTCAAATCCAGCCTCAGACCAGACACTTGACACTTGCTATCTCTGTGACCCCGGGCAAGTCACTTAACCTCAACTGCCTTAAAAACGGGGGGGTGGTTTCCTTCCATCCATGTATAGATGGATTGAAGCTTCTCATTATATTCAGGAGTCAAAATATCTGCAGTGTGTTTTCCCCACCCCCCCCCCCCCCATTTTACTGGTTTTCCTGTTTTAATATATTGGTACTTTAAAAGTTTCAAGGTACTACTTGCAAATATTTAATTGCCATCATTTGTTTATTCCGTACCATCCTGTCTTTTTCATCAGAATGCTCCGTTAGGCATTCCTACTCTTTCACTTTTTTTCATTCTACTTCTGCTGACTCTATTCCTACTGCTTGCAAACATGCCCGTGTCTTTCCTATCCTGGGAAAAAAAAACCCTCTCGATCCCTCCATCCCTGCTAACTATTGTCCTATTTTTCTTCTACTCTTTGAGCTAAACCTCTCAGAAAAGCCATCTCCAAAATGTGTCTTTACTTTGTCTCCTCTCACTTTTTTCTTAACCCCTTATAATCTGGCTTCTCTGACCTTATTCCACTGAAAAAGCTCTCTCCAAAGTTACTAATGATCTCCTAAATGCCAAATCCAGTGGCCTTTTCCCAATTTTCATTCTTCTTGACCTCTTTGTAGCTTTTAACACTGACGATCACTTTCTCCTCATTGCTGTTCTCTTTGGGTTTTCAAGACACTGCTCCTGGTTTTCTTCCTTCCTATCTCATTGGTCCTTCTCTGTTTCCTTTGCTGGATCTTATTCCAGATCACACCATCTATCTGTAGGTATCCCTCAGGGCCTTGTCCTGGGTCTTCTTCCCCCCCCCCCCATACTACTTCACTTGGTAATCTCATAGGTCCCATGAATTTAATTACCATCTTTATGCTGATTTTTCTCCTATCTACCTTTCCTTGGGCTCCAGGTATTTTCTCTGGCTGTCCCCCATGCCTGGAACTCTTTCCTTCCTCAACTCCAGCTGCTAATGTCTTAGCTTCTTTAAAGTCCCAACTAAAATCCCACCTCCTTTCTTTATTTCTTTTTTTTTTAATTTTTTTTTATTAATTTATTTTGAATTATCAACAATCACTTCCATAAGCTTTTGAGTTTTAAATTTTTCTCACCTTCCTCCTCCCTCCCCTAGTCGGTGTGCAGTCTGATATAGGCTATATATCATTTCTATTAAACATATTTTCACATTAGTGATGTTGTAAGTAAGAATTAGAACCAACAGGAGGAACCACCAGAAAGAGGAAACAAACACAATAGAAGAAAAAAAAATAGCAAATAGTATGCTTCAATCTGCATTGACTCCATAGTTCTTTCTTGGGATGTGGATAGCATTTTCCATCATGAGGCCTTCGGAGATGTCCTAGATTCTTGTATTGCTGAGAAGGGTTAAGTCTATCAATATTTCTATCAATATTAGTGATCACACAACGTGGCTGTTACTGTGTACTACGTTCTCCTGGTTCTGCTCACTTCACTCAGCATAAGTCCATACAAGTCTTTCCAGGTTTTTCTGAAGTCAGCCTGTTCATCATTTCTTATAGCACAATAGTATTCCATTACATTCATGTACCACAATTTGTTCAGCTATTCCCCAATTGATGGGCATGTCCTCAATTTCCAATTCTTTGCCACCATAAAAAGAGCTGCTATAAGTATAGAATCTTAACCTTCTTACAGGAAGCCTTCCCTACTTCCTCTTTATTCCAGTGCTTTCCCTCTTTTAATTACTTCCTATTTATGCTGTATATATTTGTTTGCATGATATCTCTTCCATTAGTTTTGTGCTCCTTGAGGACAGGGACAGCCTTTTGCCACTTTATATTCCTAGTTCTTAGCACAGTGCTTAGCGCATAGTAAGTACTTAATAAATGTTTATTAAATTGAATTGTTTATATGTTTCTCCATTGGTCTATTCCATTTAGACCATCCTGTGTGTTGTATATGTATACACATTTATTATATGTACATATATAACCATAATATTACACATTAATCATATTATTATTAATACCATAGGGGACTGAGAGAATGGTGGTGCCTTACACTATAGTAATAAAGTTAGAGAAGAAACTTGGGGAGGGGGGGAGATAATGAATTAAGTTTTGGACATTTTGAGTTTTAGATGTCTACGAGACATTCAGTTTGCTATGTTTGATAGACAGTTGAGAATGTCAAACTGCAGTTTAGGGCTACGTAATTAATAAACATAATAAACATATAATATTTATATACTTGTACATACACACATGTGTATGTGTGTGTATCTCTGGTACTAGGCTAGCTAGGTAGGTACTCTGCTTCTTGGGCCTAGGTTCATGCTGCCTCGGTGTTGGTCTGGCCCCCTTCCACTGTTACCAGTCTGCCCTGCTTGTATGTGTTGCCTCTGCCAATACTGGTTTATCTGTAACTAGGGGTTCTACAACATTCTCTCAGTCATTTTGTGAAGTCTTGGATTAGATGGAGGAACTGATAGGTATTTGCCTTATCAATGTTCTTTCTGGTGCATTTTTAGAGCTTCACTGGGATGCTTGTGGAGAATCAGGAGTCATTAAGGTCTTCATGCTCTCGTCTTTCTACCACTCCCTAGATCCAACTGTGACTCATCTCAGATTTCCATCATTTCTTATCTTCTTCTGATTAAATTATCTTTTCTATCTCTTTTTCAATTTGCTGGTTTTTCTTTTTTAGTTAATTTTGCAGCAATAATATTTCCTAATATTTTTCCTTTGAAATGTATGATACTTCTCCTGCAGTGGGTATTAAATAGAATTATGTAGAATGACCTGGAAACTAACCACCATTTATACACAATATAGTGTCACTGGGACACAATGTACTGGGTTCTGGGTAACAAACATAAAAGTGAATTTTGGTAATAAACTGTTTCAGAATTAGAAACTTCTTTTATTTGTCTTTCAAATTCTGATGATATAATTGAAGAAAAATCTCAAATATAGAGTGATCCATAAATCCTTGTATACCTGCTTAATAGCTGAAAATGACTCAAGGCTGCAGGTTCCGCACCACTGCCATATGTGGTCTCAACCCACAGTTTATGAAGCACTGAAGAGTAAGTGTAAAAAGTTGAAGAACCCCAGGACTAGAGTGGCAGTTTTGGCAGGGAAACCAGTCAGCAGGCTGTTAGAGTAGCCCAGGCCTGAATCGCTAAGCAGAGTGGTTATAATGGTTATATGTACATATATATGTATATGTGAAAGCTCTTTCAGAGGGTGAATTGAATGGTCTTGATAATAGATTAGATATGGACTGAGAGGGAAGAGGCAAGGATGGCACTATTGGGGGAAGGGAAAATCAGTTTTGGACATTCTGAGTTTTAAATGTCTATGAGACATTCAGTTTGCTATGTTTAATAGAGAGTTGGTAATGTCAGATTGCAGTTTAGGGCTAAGTAGTTTTGAAAATAAAGTTAAATAGTATAAAGAGAGATACATATGGTTAGTGAGCTGACATGGATGCAGATCTAACAAAAAAGACAGCAAGAACATTACATATGTAAGAGGAGAACAAGGAGAGGGAGGTAAAACCTCAAATGAAGTGAGTTTCAAAGAGAAGAGGGTGATTGCAGAAAGGTCAAGAAGGATATATATATTGAAAAACAAAAGCTCTTTAGATTTGACAGTTAAGAGATTATTAGTAAGTTTGGAAAAAGCAGTATCATTTGAATGATGTGATCAGAATGTAGACTGTTTAGACAATGGCAACAATTGGAAAAAGCCTTCTCTATACTTTCTAATAATCTAACTTCTATTTTGTGGAATTAAGTTGTTTTTGTAATGTTAAAAAGTATTACCAGTCATGAATCTTGAGAACATGTAATCTGTCTCTTCAAGAAAGATATACTTGGCAAAGTTGGTTGTAAGGTGTATCTCATTTTCCATTTTTTAATTATTAGACACTCCAGTTTAGTTTAAATTTGTTACAACATTAGGTGTTATGACATATTGGATAGAGGGCTGCCCTCAGAACCAGGGAAACCTGGCTTTAAGACTTACCTTCGGCACGTATTTATGACCCTGGGCTCTTCTTAATTCCATTAGACACCTCTCTTAAAACTTTTAAGTTATAGAGAAAGTGCTGACTTGCATGGCAAAGAGAATTCCCTCATCTGGGAGTTTCCTATAATGGTGAAATCACAAGGCCAGGATTTTTATTTCTGTTCTTAACCAGGCTGGATATTCTTAACCGCCTCAGAATAATTCACATTGAATTTATTTTTATTAACATAGAGAATCCTCCCCTCCATAGGTTCTACCCCTAAATCCAGTATTACAAAAATACAACCGATTTGTTGGAATATACTGTCTCTAAACCTTTCGTTTACCAAACCTTCCTTCTTCCTAATAGCTACTTTCTAAAGTATGATCTACTTGAATCTTGAAAATTCTTTAAATTTTGAAAGTGTAGACAGTGTAACAAAAATGAGTGATTGTCATTTTTTAAGTTAGAAATTATGTTTTAGAGTTTAGGTAGCATAAAGGATTATCTTCATGATTTCATAATTTTTTTTTTCCTAGACATGTCATTTCACAAGATGACATGGTGTTAATACACCCAATATAATCACAAGAAGAATAAAGTGTTACCAGCTTAGGAAGTGTAGAAATTTTGATTGAATTAGAAGATGTCCCTGGGTAGGTGATCTTTAAAATATAATATAATTGGAGAGTTCATTTTTAGACCAGAGCCTCCAGTGGAGTGGAATAGGAGATTTATTTTTCCTCTTTTCCTGCAGGCTGTGGGAGAAGCTACTAAGTAGTAGTCCTGGGGCTCTTAAGGGAAGGAGGATAGAGAGTATATGTTCCCTTCTGCCTTAGAAGGGCTATTGTACTCTCACTTCCATTTGTGTCCATTTTTTCTATACACTCTGTGTGTATTAGTAGGTAAGTGCCTCAGCTTTATGGGGAGGAATAATTTATACCAATTGTTATTACTATCCAATTCCATTAAATTTCTTTGCTTTGAGCTAATTGGAAGCACACCATTAAAGACTTGAGGATCCAAGAATAGGTATACACAGGGTTCTTTCAGACTTGCAGTAGTTGCCCTCCGACGTGCAGATCAACATTGATCATTGTATAAAAACTCTTGTGGTTTATTAGTGTTATCTTTATTTATGTTATTATAATTTTGTAAGTATTATTCTGCTGACTCTGCAGTAGTTTTATGCGACTTCCATGTTTCTCTGAATTAGTTCATATTTGTTGTTCTTTATTCAAACAAGAATAATTTATTACAGCGGTATACATGTCTAGAACAGAACTCATTTTCATACCCAACTGTTCACCTGCCTGTTTTGAACTTTCCTATTTTTGTTCAGGGTACTACCATCCTTCTAAGCACTTAGGTTTGAAACCTCAGTCACCCTCAGCTCCTCACTCTCTCTTACTCCACAGTTCCATGCACTACTACATCCTTACTATTCTGCTTCCACAACATCTTTCTTATGCATCTACTTTCTTCTACAGCCAGGTCCAGTTAATGCGACTATTGAAGCCCATAAAGGCATTATATGTATTCAGATTCTCACTTGTTGAAGGTATAATTATATAAAATATAGTAGTTTGTTCCAGCCTGTTGGAAATAATGCAGTTGGAATTTGAATTCAACTACTTCACTTGTTTGCAATAATCAGGACCTCGCTATAAGATGTCCACTCTCCTACTTTAGACTCTCATCCCCTCTAGACTTCAGTATTGTCTTAATTGTTCTTCCAGCTTGAAGTGCCCTCCGTCTCCATTCTATCCTTTTTACCACTGCTGAAGTAATTTTCTTAAAACACAGATGTAACCATTTTATTCACCTTCACAGTAAGTGCTGTTACTTGTGGGATCAAATACAAAATGCTCCATTTGGCATTTAAAACCCTTACTAATTTGACTTGTTTTTATACACACACACACACACACACACACACAGAGTACATTTCCAGGGTTTTTTTTCTTACTACTAATATCACTGCTATGAATGTTCTGAAACCTTTCTGTTGTTTCTTTTACCAATTTTGGTATGCCTCATAATGGGATTAATGGTTCAAAGGCTACAAATAGTTTAGTAATTTTTCTTACATAATTCCAAGTTATTTTCCAACATAACCAGACTAGTTAGAGCATGCATGTTGTATTTCCACAGTTTCTTATATTCATTGTGAACCTGTTGGATATAAGATAAATTTTAGTTGTTTTATTTTTCATTTCAATGATTTGTGATAAGGAGTTATTTTTATATTTTTGATATTTTTTTTAATTTAAAAATTAATATCCTGACCGCTTACCTATTAAGTATTAGCTGTTATTCTTCTTTCAGGTCTCTTTGGTTTTTGATATTTCATCTTTTATCTTTGAACAGAATACCTACATTTTCTGGAAATTTGGATATGGATTTACCTCATTATTTAAACTTGTATATATAAACTTGTATAAATATTTGATGGATTTTTTAGAAAATCTAATGGGCTCTTGATTCTTGCTTTTTTTTTTTCCAATCTTTGTAATGGATTTGAAAGAGTTTTTTAATAGGTCTGGGAAGTTTATTTGGATAATTTCTTGAAATATAATAACCAAATTCTTTTCTAGCATCTTCGAATATGAGCAGTATCTATTTTTATTGCATGACTTCCAAACAATTTTCAAGCTTATTCTTTTACTTTGTACTATCTTCAGTTCTTCTTTTGAATTTATTCTGTTCTTCACTGTTTTAATGATGATTTTACATATTTCATGTTTTTCAATTTTTTCGTTATCTCTTCCTAAGATATTTTGTTTTGCTGGGTTCTTCATTTAATTCTTTCAAGGATTTTAAAAATTGAGTTTGAAGCTTGCATTGATTATCCATTTGTGTTTATTGCTCAGTATTTCTTGTCTTGATTTTATGTTCCTTACTCCTAGTACTTTTCCTCTTTTTCATACCTTTTGCTCTTTTCACGGAGAGTTGAGCCTGGTTCCCTTGCTTTCTCTTGCTGTGCTATCTTTCTGGAATTTATTTTTACTTTTCAAGCACCTCAGTTTTCAATTCAAGATCTCTTTTTTTAGAAATATCTTTATCTGCATTTGAAACTTACATTGCTGTGTTTAGTGGGTTTTTGTTTTGTTTTGTTTTATTCCTAAACATAGTACTTGTTTTAAATTGATGTTGCCCAAAATACTTACAAATTAGGTTATACAGTATAGGATAGATATCCAACTATATAAAGTAAGCTTTTTAAAGAATTTCTTCATCAGACCTCAGATTTTATTGGTATGGCTGCTCCTACTGAGGAACATTTTCTGCAAATTTACACTTCTGCAGCTAGTTGTCTTAGAGAGTTGACCAGAACATCGAGAGTTTAAAAAACCGATATGTATCTACTGTAATGTGTGTAAGACTTCTACCCAAGTCTTCCTGTTTCTGAGTGCAGGTCTCTGTCCACTATGTCATACTGCCTATCTAAGTAATACTACCTTTTAATTTTTTGGCAACACTAAAAGTTGGAAATAATTACAAAAAAAGAAACCTAAGTGAAAGGATTAAAAAGTCTTGCTTTTTAAAATATTTGTATCTATTAAGGAGAAAATGAAAAGAATCAGATTTACCAAAAGAAAAACAAATTTTTAAATTTTCTGGTCAGATTTTATTTGTGTCAAATGGAGATAGTTTGTTTTTATATTCAGAATCTACTTGCTGTTTAATCCTTTTATACCACACTCACCACCGCTACTACCACCAAGTATGCCATTTTCCTGAAAGTTCAACCTTGACTCTATCTACCATCTCATGTACTACTGTGATTTAGTATCTCTCCAATGTCAAAATCATTTGCAAATCTACATGTTTATTCTGGACTTATGTTTAACAGCTTTTTGGATCTAGTTTTGTTTCAGGTGAAAATAGACTATAATATATCTTTAGTCAAATGTATCGTCTTTTCCCAGTGGAGGGAGTCCTTTTCTTGGCTTTGCCTTTTTTGTTCATGGTTGTCCCATTCTTGGTTGCCTAGCCCCCACTTTGCAAAATCATCTTTGACTTCCTTTGCCCTTACTTCCTCAGATATATGACCAAGTCCTGTCTGTTATTCCTTATTCTGTCTCTTATATCTCTCCTTTCCTTTCTCATTTCTACTATTCTTTCTTAGTCTTATATGACCTGTCTCAGATTAGAAGTACAATAGAACCTCCCTTCTACCTACCTTTCCTCCCTCTATTCTGTCCTGTAAGTATCTTCAGATTCATTTTCTTAGCATACCACTTTAATTGTGGTACGTTCTGCTCAGAATTTTCAGTTTTCTTTACCACTGATAAAGTATTAACTATAGCTTGGAATTATGACCTTCCACAATCTGGGCCTTTGTAACTTATCCACTGTAAAAACCTTGTATTCCTTTGATGTGCTGTTGTGGGAGGCGTTTAATCTAGATATAGAATCTGGAGCTTTGGGTTTGAATCTTAGCTCTTAACATTTATTAGCCAAGTGACTAGTTACGTAATCTCTCTGAGCTTCATTTTATGTATCTGTAATATGATAATAATAATACTTGTTTTAGGAAGAAAGGACTTCATAACCCTTTAAAGCACTGTATAAATGTGAGTTGTCATTATTACTTTTTATTTGTGATGTATGCAAGGGAGAAAGAGTACTTTTATTTCATCATTGTGGAAACTTTTGTTGTGAAATCTCCCTTTGCATACAAATTTGCAACTCTAAATGTCATCTCCTGTAATAACTAACCCACCTTCTCTCCCTTACAACTTGGATTTATTTCCAGTGTATATGATGGTCTGGATAATTTCTCTTTATTGCTAACTTGGCTGTTGGGTAGTCTTATCTGAGCCTGCTTTCTGCTTCAGGGGTCCTGGTTCCTTGTCCCCATGGTCTCTGGAGTAATAAAGACTCAGTTTCTTTATTGGAAACAACTTTCAACTTTACCTTCTTTTTGCCCGTGGTTCAGGAAATGCAGCACATCATTCTTAGCCCTTATTGCTCATGTTTGTCATTTTAGCCCCAAGGCATACTCTTTAACTTGTTAGACTTACTTCTGTTAGAATAGTAGAAAATAAGCTCAGAAAGCAATTGTAGTTTATTTTTTTTTTTTGCCTACATGTTATAAGTTCCTCTAGACTTCTTGGATATACAGATTATGTTATATGAGGAGTTCAGAAAGTACTTTACAAAAGATTTATACATTTGGTGAGAAACCAAAAATAGCATAGCATAGAAAGACAGTGGACTTCTGATTAGGAAGCCTGGGTTCCAATTCTAGTTCTACTATTTAATAGGCCTATATTTAACAAAATTATAGTAATAATACTTATTCTACTGATTTCATGAGGTTGGTGGAAAAATATTTTTTTTAAATGCTATAAATATATATCTTAAGTTTAATTCCCTTATTTGGCCAGTTTATTACATGGAAATTAGTGAATATCTATTTAATATATTTAGCATAGTAATAGGCACCATATAAATACTTATTCTATTCACCTCTACTGTTCAAGATGCTGTTCCCCAGTAACTAAAGAACAGTTTTTTCTTGTCTGAATATTTTTGTATCTCTCTCTTTGCTCTTCTCCTTCCCATTGTCCCTCTTCCATACCCCCACCCCATCATGAGGTGTGAAAATTGTCATATGAAATAGAATATATTTTTCCAAAGAGATCCAAAAAAGTGTTATTGTCAGCTTTTTTCCTAGGTGGAGCTATTGTGCTGTCTCAGATAATCTTTTAATCCTTATGAAAACTTTTTATTTTATATCCCTGAAGCTTAGTAACTTACCAAGTGCCAGAAAGGGACTTTTTAGTTCTATTACTCTCTTTTACTTTTTAGAGCCTCATTTTCCTGACTAGTTGAGTGTCTGGCCAAGAGTAAGTGCTTATTCTTTTTTAATGTAACTAAAACATAAAAATATGTAACGCATACCCATGATGGAAGTAATATGAATTCTGTGTAGAAAGAGGTTGCAACCTAGTGACAGGGCTTTAAATGTGAAACTGAGGAGTCGGTATTTTATCCTAAAGCCAATCGGGAATCACAGAAATGCTCGAGAATGGAAATGATATAGTCAGACTTGTGACTTATTTATGAAAATCAGTTCTGTAGCTATGTAAAGGATGGATTGGAATAGAGAGAGATCAGAGGCAGAGGGACCAAGTTGGAAACTATGGAAGTAGTCTAGATCAGAGATGTCAAACTCACTCCTATGAACCAGACTGAAATGTAAATGGGAATAAAAATACAGTACAACATAGTTTTAATTCGTGGTTTTCTAAGTCAATACGGGGCTTCAGAGATCTCTTTTTCCTTGTGTTTTGACACCACTGGTCTAGTTGAGAGGTGATAGGGGCCTAAATTAGGGTTTTTCGTAAGTGATTAGAAAGAGTGGATTATGAGAGATGTAGAGGTAGAATCAGCAAGTCTTAAAAGCTGATTTGGATTATGTGGTGTGAGAGACAATTGAGAAAAGGTCCAGGTGTTTCCAAATCTATAAACGTGAATTGAGCATGTGGGAAGGCAATTATTGAGGAGGAGGAGGAGGAAAATTCCAGAAGTTGAGGCATGACAGAGTGGATGATTGAAGTTACAGTTTGCTGGAGAAGACAGGAGGGAATAGTATCAAATGCACATGTAGAGAGCTTGATCTTGGCAAGAAGAAGGTCCTCTTTATTGTCAGAAATTTGGGGGGAAAGAAGAGAGAGAAGAGAATAGGGGGTGATGTCAAGGGGTTTTGAGATGAAGCGAAGGAAAGAAGAATGAGTTTTCATTGAATGGTCTCAGTTTTTCCAGAGAAATAGGAGGTGAGGTCCTTAGCTGAGAGAGGAGGAATTTGAAAGTATAGGAGGTTTGAGAAGAATCATACCAATAGCACCATCAGACTCAGTGTTACCTCAGGATGTAGGCCCAGCTGTGTCAGCAGGATGGCCCCTGGTACCATCCTTTCCCCCATTTTATCCCCCACAGGAAGACCACAAGAGAGTGATTGATGCCTTGTATTTTTTTCTGCCTATCAACAGCACATCTTAGAGACTGAATTTTATTTTTGATCCATGACCTGCAGAGCTGTCCCATCACAATTTACAACTATCTGTTCTCTCTTTCCTCGCTGTTAATCATTCTCCAGCTTTTAAAGAGAAAACTCTCCAACTCATACCTTCTTCCCTATTCTGTTAAACCCCACCCCATCCATGTGCCACTTTCATCTTATCCAGGCCTTCCACTGTGACTTTTGGAATTCCCATTCCATAGTGAACAAACTTCTCTTCATCCTGGACTTTTTTTCTCAGTCCTTCCATAAATCAGTCCTTGGCAAGACCTGGCTTTGGCCTGTTGCACTACATCCTTAACTTTTTTATTACTGGCTTTATCCAGAAATACTAGTGCTATAGGAGGTGGGTGGAATATTCCCTGTTCTCATTGTCACTTCCTGACTTTCCCTTTACAAATGTCAGTCTATAACATCTCTTTCTTTGAAGCTCACAGTGTGAAAATTTTCCACCCAGTCCAAATAGTAGTGGCTGTTGTATAGCAGCACTATTTTCTCTCCTTTCTCAATGGGTTCAGCCCCTGCTCACTCCATGGTTGGCTGAAGCTTTGGAGGGAGAGGAGTTCACAGATTTTTTGAAGAATAGTGTCCAATTCAGAGGATGAAAAGTTTCATTGTACTTTTCGCTAGTCACAGTATGTTTAGAGTATTATCCTTAGTTTGAGTATTTTTAGAGTAAAATGGAACCTGTAGCAGATTCAGAAGAGGGAGAATATGGTGCTAGAGGTCTAAAAATTGTCATATGAGGAATATTTGAAGGAACTTGGAAAGTTATCTTTTGTGCACAAAAGAGAAAGTGATGAGGGGCTTGATAACTGTCTTAAAACTTTGTTACATAAAACTGGTCTAACCATTCTGGAAAGCAATTTGGAGGTATGCCCAAAAGACTATTTAACTATGCTGTCCCTTTGATCTAATGATACCTCTACTAGGCATATAACTCAAAGAGATCAAAGAAAAGGAAAAGGACCCTTACATACAAAATAATTCATATATAAAATTATTTATAGCAGCTCTTTTTGTAATAACAAAGAATTGGAAACTGAGAGAATATCCGTCAACTGGGGAATAGCTGAATAAGTTATGTTATTTGAATGTGATAGAATTCTATTGTGGTTATAAGAATTGATGAAGGGAAGGCTATCAGAATAAACATGGGAAGACTTGTATGGATTCTGATGCAAAGTGAATTAAATAGAACTAGGAGAACAATTTATATAGTAACAACAGTTTTTAAAAGACAGCCAACTCCAAAAGCTTAAGAAATCTGATCAACACAATGACCAACCATAGTTCCAAATGATTCATGATGAGACATTGTCTGCTGTCAGATAGAGAAGGATGAACTCAGAGTACAAATCTTAAGCATAGTTTCTCTTCTTTCCTTTTTTCTTTTTTTTTGATTTCTTCATGACTATACATATTGGTAATGAGCTATGTTTTTCTTGCTTTCTCAATGATGGAGGGAGAGAATTTGGAACTAAAAATAAAATTGCATTTTAAATAGAGATTGTTAAATAGAAGAGGAATTTGATTTATACTCTGTATAGATCAGAGGTTGTGATTAGAACCAATAAATAGAAATTACAGGGAGTCAGATTTTAACTCAGGTTGAATTTTCTAGTATCAAAAAAGTCTGACATTTTACACAGTGCCACCTCCCTCTCCCTGCCCTGCAAGAGTCTCAGAGTGACTTTCTCATATCTCTTCTTTTGGGGCAAGCGTGTGTGTGTATGTGTGTGTGTGTGTGTGTGTGTGTGTGTGTGTGTACATATATATACACACACGTATATATACATACACATATATATGTGTATACATATATGTGCACATATGTAAGTTTATGATTTTGCGATATTAATTTTCTGTTGTTTGGTGGTGGTTCTTTTCATTTATGTTGTTGTAGTCATTGTGTATGTTGTTTTCTGTCTCTGCTTACTTTGCTTTATCAGTGCCTGGATCTTTCTATGCCTTTCTTCATTAAATATGTATGCCATTTCTTATAATGCAGTAATGTTCCATTACATTGATCTGCCACAATTTGTTTAGCCATTCTTCATTCAGAGGGCATCTACTCTGTTTTCAATTCTATCACAAAAATTGCTGCTTTAAATACTAATAATTAGGATAAATGGAGTCATTCTTTTTGTCAGTTACCTCCTCAGGATGTATGCCTAGCAATGGAATTTCTAGTACCTGATGATTTCTAAGGTTTCTTTTGGCTTAAAAAATTTTCTGACAGTTTTTCTTCTTTACTAGACTTAAAGCAGAATTGCAACAAAAGTTTGACTCCTCTCCAGAGTAAGGATCAATATTTTGTACTTATTAACCTGCCACAGGGTTTCATGATGTTAAACCTATGGGGGCTTGTCCCATAAGTATGTGTTGAGTGAATCATTTCAGAATTATTAGTTAGCTGAGAATAGGATCTTTTCATTGAGGAAAAGGTTCTGGGGATAAAAGAGAGAATAGAGCATCAAGAGCCAAACATTTTGTCATATGAAAAATCTTGTTTAGTTAGATGCAGAATTATGATACTAGTAAAGTCTAGACTGAGTCCACTTGGAAGTTCAGCCCTGAAACAGTCAAGTTTTTGTCTGTACATTTATTATTTGATAAAACCATACCTTAGTTATTTAAAAAACATTTATTAACAAACTTTACTGTCCCCAATCTAGGCAGCCTGCCAAAATGTTTTTTCCTGAAGTGCAGGTCTGACCGTGTCACCCTTCTACTCAATAAACTTCAGTGAGTACATGTTGACTTCAGTTTCAAATATAGAATCCTCTGTTTGGCCTTCAAAGCCCTTCATAACCTAGCAGATCTCTCCTTGCTCATCTTTGCCTATCTTCCCCGATTTCCACTGCCCCCCACACATTCCCTGCCTTTCCAGTCTGATTATACTTTACTCCCCACCACATACTCTCTGATCTGATGACATTAACCTCTTTGGTATTCTTGAACCAGACCTTCCATCTCCAAATTATAGCCATTTTTACTGACTGTACCCCATGCCAGAAATGCTCTACCTCCTTATCTCTGCCTTTTGATTTCTCCCTTGGTTCCTTCAACTCCTAACTAAAAGGCTTTACCAATTTCATTTATACTCAGTTGATTTTTTTTCTGTTTATTCTATATATAATTGTTTGCCTATTGTCCCTCACATTAGATTGTGAGCTCTTTGAGGTTAAGGTTCTGGGAATGTTCTTTATGTTTCTTTGTATCCGTAGCACCTCAGCACAGTGCCTGCCATATTATTGGAGTTTTATAAATGCTTATTGACTGACTGACATTTACAGTGTAAGCAGAACAGCAATATACACACATACGTGTGTGTGTGTGTGTGTGTGTATGTATCAGAACCTTCAGAAAAAGACTTGTTTTTTAAAAAATAAAACATTTCTACTTTGCATGATAAATCTTTAAATTAGTTAACCTGGAATAAAAATGGGTAAAACTGTAAAAACGGAAATATATATGATACAGGAAAATAGATTTGTATTAAGGGCATTTCAATTTTTTTGATTAGTAAAATTGCACTCTTTATGTCTCTACATTCTTTTACTAATTAGAATATATCCTTAAGTTTTGTCATTTTAGCAATTCTACAAAAGAAGGTTTATTGTTCTCAGATTATTAAATTTTAGGTTATATAAAAATAACTTAGAACACTTCAATATTGACAAATAATTTGGATTATTTTGAAAAGATTTTTTAGTAAAGGAGTTCAAACATATAATTAAACGTTTATAATCATATAACAATACTAATATAGGAAAGTAAATGAGTCATATCAATCTGCTTCCATTTTATATCAAGCTGCAGTTGGATTTAGTTATTTTCTCTCACTGACAAAAATAAAGTAAGACTGTAAAAATGAAATCTTCAAAGAAATCTTTTAAGAGTTGTACTTTGTGTTTTTAAAGCAGCAGTGGTGCTGTATAGAATCCCAAATAAAAGCCAGTGATCGTAGTGCATAAACCAGTATCAAATTATATCTTCACTTACTTAAGACTATCGATAGTAACTGCATAGCCTGTTAATTTCATTGCCAAGTGTGTCTAAGAAAGCTTGTTAAACAAAATCATAAAGGTTCTTAATAATAGGAACTATTGATCCATGGTTAGATTTCCAGATTCAACACCTTTCAGAAGGTGTTTTACCATACTGCTTTATTTGGTGTTGAGTTGTGTTCTTGTTGTGCACCACCTGTGGATGCATTTCCTCAACTTTTGCTGGCATTGGCAGGTTGAGTCCTCAGAGTGTGGCTAACTACTCCCTTCCCAGTTTAATGGGTAAGTTTGAAGACCCCGAGTTTCCCATGCTAGTTAATCTCAAGCCCTAACCAGTGTGTTCTCCATTAACAGCCAGGAAACATCAATTGTCTTTTAGAAAAAGGATTTCCTGAGAAGGTATATCAAAAACAATTGATTGAATATCTTCCCCACCCTCCCAGCTAAGGGCACATTCTTCCCTTGTATGAACAAGGCCCCAGAGGAGAGTGAGGTCAGTCTTGAAGTGTAATTGTAATGAGGCCTACATGTAGAAAACACACATGGCAAAGCAGTACCTGCTAGCATCTAGCCTTAGAATTCCTTTTCTCTCTTCATTGAGTCCTCACAAGGTTCCCTTTAGATTTACTTCCTAGGATGAGCAGCGTAAGTCAACTGGGCATTCTCATCTTGTGATAAATTTTCCTAAAATCAGGGGGAAAAAAACACAGACAAAGTTGCACGTATGCTTACTTTGGGTTGGGTTCAAGACATAGCTGATGCCCTACTCCCATCTGGGAGACAGCTCAAAATCATCTTTTCTCTTTGCATCCACAAAGTAACAATAGAAAGAGGGACACGTGTTGTATACGAACTCAATTCTGGTTTAGCAAATTTAGCAAAGAACCACCAGTTCTTCTACCTCCACAGCAAATTAAAGGATTTCTTGAAATCACATAGTCGTCATGCCTATAAATCTTATTAGCCCAAGTTTCAGCATGGTCACTTAGATTGAAACCAGATAGAGAATGTCTGCACATGATTGAAGGACTGGTTTCTCATTGGCCAGTCTACATCCATTATATGTTTTGTAATTGTGATAATTTAAATATATTTTCACATTTTTAGTTTATGTAGTTTGCTTTTCTTGAGACGTCTAAATGTTATATATATTCACATACATGAATAGTTTAAGGTAGTTCATTTACACTCAACTCTTAATCACCGGTAGTCATAGCATTCACTCTATTAGCCATACAGTAATCAGAATACTATTTTTTTTTATAATTTGTGATCTGGTTATGGTGACATATCCCTATAATCTCTGTTACCAGGGAAGCTGAGGTTAGTGGATCTCTTGAACTTGGGAGCTCTGAGCTGCTTTAAGCTGACTAAGCCAGCACCAATATGCTGAGCTCACAGAAACAAAGGCCCAAAAGAGGGGGCAGACTTGTTCAGGTCAGAAATGAAACAGGCCCAAACTCCCATGCTGATCAAAAGTGGGATCTGGTCTAGGAGTGGCTGCTGTGCTTCCTACCTGGGCAAGATAAGGAGATCAGGTCTTAGAAGAGACAGACAGACACAAATGTGAATTTATGATGGAGCAAGAGAAGATAGCTAGACATACTCTGACATGCCTTTTAGATTTGAGGAGGTGAAATTCCAGAGTTCAAAGAAAAGTCAAGCATAGTGATACAGACTAAAATTATGTAGCAGAAGTCAGATCAGGAGGAATATGAAGTGCTCAATAACGAACTTTTGAATTCATAAAATGAAATAATTTCATATTGAGAATGAAAGGATACAATTGTCTAAAGATACTGAGGTGGACACACCAACCAACTTAAGTTGGTTGCCAACCAACTTAAACTTTTAAAAGATTGTTATGAAAGTCAAATTCATGGGCAGTGATGGAGAATAAAAAAAACTTGGCATGATCCTATAAGAATAATAACAGAGTTCCTACAGCTAATCAGATAAGGTTAACAAGAAAAGTTTCCTATAATGAATGGGGATTTTTTTAACTGTTTGAAGGGAAAGAAATTGAAATGATGATATCCAGTGATTATGGCAAAGGGCAGAACTGTTGACATCTTACTTCTCTTTTATGTGCCTAACAGAATGATATTGGGGGTGCAGAGGGTAGAATGAAAAAGGGATAATATGATGTTGCTAAATAGAGAAGATAGTAAGGGCCCCCAACTGCTAGGCTCAAAAATAATCATTGATGGTTCAGTTTCAGCTTTACAGGGGATTCCAGTGGAGGGCTCAAGGAATTTGTTTATCTCAGTGTTATTTAATGTAATTCAGAAAAAAGGCATAGATGGCATGCTTATCAAATTTGCATATGACAAATTGGGGAAAACTAGAGTCCAAAAAGATCTTGACAAACCAGAACACTGAGATGCATCTGATGAGATGAAATTTAATTGAGACAAACATAGAGTCTTAAAATTAGGCTCAAAAAATACACTTTCCTAGTGTATTGGGAAGGCATGGCAGTTTGTCTTTAGGGATTTGGAAGATCTAATTGACTGTGAGCTCAGTATGTATCAATAGTGTGATAAGAGAAATTCTCATGTGATCTTGAGCTAATTTCAGAGAGGCAAAGCTTCTACCAATAATTATGCTGTGATAATCCTGCTGTTCATAGTCCTGGACTTAGGTTTCCAGTGAAATTTAAGAGTTACTGATTTGTGTGATGGAGGGAATTTTTACAACATAAGTTTCCACACCATTGAAATTATAGTTCTAGATCCCCAGCCTCTCTACCCTACCTCTGCCTCCTCCCCTCCCCCCCAAAAAATCATAAGCATTACAAGGTAAGGTGATCCAGAGTCTTGTGTAGTGATCCGTCTTGCTACTTTTGTATACATAATGAAACCGACACCTTTATTTCCTTCCTCCTGGAGGATTTATAAACCATATCTCTATTTAGTTGCAGCTTCTTTGTGTCTTATGGAGTCATTTCTATAATAATTAATCTCTGTGGATATGGTACAGTTCTTCCAGCAGTCTACTTGTTGATCATTGGCCAAATAACATATAACAGTTAGATTTGTAGACAGCCTAAAAGTTGTGATTATTAGTATCTTCTGCCACAGTAGAAACAGTTGATATTCTTATGCCTGTTTTGTGACAGTGTTTGTTTTTTAGCTTACCATGGCTAAAAAGAATTACCTTGTGATCAATTTACTGTACATGCTAAGTTGATTCTCACATAGCAGACTCAGTCTGTTGCGGGACCAATACCAAAAGCATTTCTAATTAGGTAGAACTTGCCATAGCTTATATTTCACTAGCTTAGATCCATACTAATGTTAACAGTTTATGATGGTATAAACCTTTTGATTTTTATTCATACACATGAAAACATAATTTCAGCTGATAATGTTTGCTGTAATCTCAGATCTCACTAATACAGACTTTATTTAGTTGTTGTCAGCTGCATGAAATGAAGTCAGCATTTCAGTTTATATTGTCAGTATCTCTTTTTCCTGATAACCTTTTCCCCTAATTCAGTACTTATTTATTGAGGATGAGACAAAGGGTATACATAGAATAAGACATGCTCCCTGCCGTCAAGGAGCTCACAGTCTAGTTGAGGAGATGATTTATAAATAAACAGTATAAGATACTGTATAATCTCAGAGGGCAGTGTGAGATGCACAAAGTCATTTAATGGAAGTGCTAGTATTTTAAACCAGGGCCTTGAAGATTAAGGAGAAAATGGACAGAACTAGGGCAGTGTTGCATAGAAGGTGTTCTAAGTGTTGTGATCTTAAAAGGATCAGGGATTTTTTCTGCATGGATACTCCCTGCATCTATACAAGTAGCAACTGTTCTATAATTTAATAGGTACTCATAGAATAATAGCAATTCAAGCTCGAAAGAACTTAGGCCAGGTCCCTGGTTTTTTAGAAGCCAAAGAAGTAGCATGACTTGCCCATGGTCACACAGGGAGACAATAGCAGAGCCAAGTCTTGAACTGAGGCTTGTTGATTTCAAATCCACTTAATTTTCTTACCATACTGTATCTCAAGAGGTACAAGAAGAGTTGCTGTAGGCAGTCTGGTGAGAAGCCTTTCTGAACTTAACTAGTAGGCTATTTCTTGGAGGAGAGACCTGGAATCCCTCACTGGGCCAGTGCTTAAAGCCTTTCCAGTTTGGTAGGACTCACCACAGCTTGTATCATGCTGGTGCAGCCTTCAAAACCCAGGGAACATTGTACTCCAAGAAGAAGCCTTAGAGAAGGAATTTAATCAGTGTCACACTTGATAACTTTCCAAGGGGTTTGAATTAAACATAATTTGAGCTAGTACTTAAATGATAAGCTTTTATCATACGAGTGTGTGTCTGCATATGTATATTCATTCTAATACCTTTATAACTGAAATTTTTCAAGTGGTAAATATTATCTCTGTCTTTAAATTGACCGAAATGTAATTTGATACCGTAGAGGTCACAAAGGTATGATTAGATTTGAGTTTCTAGAACCACAAATTTTTTCTTTTCATCAGAGCATTTAGACAAGACATTTCAAGGGACTTTTTCCTCAACTGCATTATGTTGTTGTATAAAGAACAGTGAATTTAGAGTCTGCAGAGACTAAGGTTAAAATCTTGCCTCCTGTCGTTTTTATCAGTCTGACAATGGAAAAGTCATGTAACTTCTGAGCTTACTTCTCTTATCTGTAACATGAAAATTGTGATATATGTGATATCTAACTTACATGACTATTTTCAGGTTCAAATGAGATAACAGAATACTTTGCCATCTCAAAAATGTTACATAAATGTCAATTGTTATTAAAAATGTGGAAAGTTAGCTAGGATCAAAAATTTTACCAATTTTTTAAAACTAGAAAACAGGATGGCTGTGCCTTCATAACACTGCTCTTATAAACCTGTATATTTAGACCTCTTTAAATCTAGCATGTTGTTCAAGAAATTTTGAATGCTACCGTTTTTCTTTTCTTTTTTTTTTTGCTTTTTTGGGATAGATATTAAATCAAGCTTTAGAAGAACTTATGGAAATAAAACAAGTGAGAGAAAATGTTTTGCAAGTTCGCCTAAATGGTAAGTGTGTTGTGTTGATGCCATTCAAAAACAATATCATCTATTTGCACATTATTCATTATAATATAGTGAATTTGTATTTATAATTATAGTTTTGAAATCCAGATTTTATAAATAATTCTAAGATTTGTCTCAGCAGCTTGTACCCACTATTGCATTTCTTAAACAAGAAAACATTCCAGGCAACAAAGGAAACCTAAAACACAAAACTCCTTGTTGCACATCAATTAATCCTTCAACAAATATTTATTAAGTGCCTGGCACTTAGGTGCTATGGAGACAGAAATGAAGCAATCCCTGTCCTCATGGAGTTTATATTCTACTCAAGGAAAACAACTTGTAAACATAGAAGTATATACAAATTAAATGCATGCCAATTTCAGGGAGAAACTCTTGCAGCTACTGAAATCAGGAGAGCCCTCATGTGGAAAGTGGTATTTGTGTTGACACTCAAGATTCTGAGAAATTGAAGTGAAGAGGGAGACGAGAGTAAAATGTTATATGGGTTACTGCAGGGAAGCCACTGTGAGGTGAAATAGTGTGTAAGAAGGGTAGTAACATATAATAAAGATTGAAAGGTAGGTTCATGTCAGGGTGTAAATGGCTTTTAGTACCAAACAGAGGAGTTCATATTTCATCCTAGAGGTGGCGAAGGAGCTACCAGACTTTATTAAACAGAGGAGTAACTTGTTAAGATGTGTGTTTTAGGAATATTTGCTACAGTCATCACACCTCTTTGATAATATCAGATCTAAAGCTGGTAGAGACCTCAGATGCCTTCACTATTGATAAAAAGAAGAGAAGTTAGAAAAACTGACAGCTAAATAACATTAAAAACTTTAGTTATAGGTAATTCTTTAAAATACCGCATTAAATACAGCTTTTATTTAATATTTTTAAATAACATTATATTTCAGGATTGCTGCAGACCAATGATAAAATTGCTCTGAAGGAAATCACAAAGCAGTTATGTCTGGAAAATGTCGTTGGAGATAAAATTTTTGTAAGTATCAATTTAATATATTCAAATAGGATTTCAAGTGCAGTCTCCAGTATATATTTGTAATGTTAAGAAGTAACATTCCAAATTGGGTTTTACTGATGACCAGTTATTATAGAGATATCTGATTTTGATACTTGATATTAAAGCTCTGAATTTGGTTTCCTTTATTTATGAAATTTATATTTTAACATACCAACCACAATATATTTAAAACTTCGGCCCAAATGCACACTGATAATATGGCCTCAAGAAAACCTCAATTTACTTATCAATAAAATATATTTAGATGATCTCATAGAAATTTTTTACAAGGCCATCCATACTAAACAGTGTCAGTAGCTTTTCTTCTTTTTCCTTTTATCATTTCTGTTTTTTGGGCAGGAAGTAGGAAACAGTGTTGGAGGATAAAATAGTAGGAAGTTGGATTAATTTTTATCACGATTCTCCTAAAGAACATAACTGAAAAACTGATCTATCCTCTGATTTGTTTTGGATAAATCAGTTACATCTGCCAACCAGTTAGTATTTTGGGGGTATTTATGCAATTTTAAAATAACTGACATAATGAGATAAAAATTTGTTATTCATATATAAAGCAAAAAAAAAAACCAACAATAACAAACCATTAGCTCATTTTAAGAAATCTGAATGTGTTTGGAAAATATTAGGAATATATTTAATTGTTATTTTGACTTAAAATACATATTTGACACTAATGTATGTGAAAAATTTGATATTGTTGTATAGATAATCAGTTTTATTGATTCTTCAGAAAAAAATCAGTTAGTTTTGTGATTATTCATAGTCTCTCTCCCAACTGCTATTTGCTTTTTGGCTATTTTCTTACTTACCAGAACCTCATTCAATTTCAGGAAGGAAAAGGAAAGCTGAAATGCTGATAATTTGTTCTATTACCAACAATATTGGTTAGGAAAAGAGGAAGTAAATTTATTCTTCCCTCCTCATTTATGTGTGCTGGAATTTAAAGTTGTTTGCTGTGGTTCTTTAAATTAAGCTACATAAATGAAGTAAGGACTAATGAACTTTAAAAAGGAATATATTAACAAGACCTCCACCCACAAACTGTAGCATCTGGATAACACATCTGCTCCTCTTTTCATTCCCATCTATGATACAGAAATGGCGTGCAGAAATGTTTTGGGTATAGGCCAAATACAAAGACATTTGGTTTCATATACAAATTTTGCATTCTATATTTTAATGGGGGAAAAACTATTTGAGGAATTAATATTTGAAGATAGTTCTTCATCTGGTAGCTCATTTGAAAGCCAAGGCCAATTCTCCAGCAAGATCAATCACTTTGGCCTCACCTCAAATGAAACATATTGACATATGTTTCAAAATAATGATTTAGTTCTGTTGTTCTACACAAAATATAGGATGAGCCAAAACTTTGGAACAACATTGATAAAGTGAAGAACAGCATTTAGAATAAAAACACTTAGATGTTTAACCAGTTTCTTTCAATATGTGGTATGTTTAGAAAAAATAAAAAAATTCCCCAAAATGACTTGTATTACCATTTGTAGGGGAAAAAGCTTCTGAGAACTTTACCACCTCACTGCGCTTCTTTTCAGATGAGATGTTAACACTAAAATGCCATGAATTAACTACTAAAAAACCTTGTCAATCATTATGTCACTGTATAATTGTTATTAGCCAAGCCAGTTAGTAGGTGCCAAATAGTGTTGTTTTATATGTCTTTCTGTGGAATTGGTTAAATTTTAAGAGTTTAAGGTTCTGTTGGTGTTAACCAATTACCCGAGAATCTCATCAAGCATATCAAAAAAGACAAATACATTAAGTCTAAGGATATACTCTTTTCATTAACCTTTTCTTTTAGACTTCTCATCTCATTTGTTTTTTGTTTGTTTGTTTATTTATTATAGGGAACCTTTTCTGAAAATCTTTCTTTCCTTCTGGAAGCTTTAAAAAAAGGTAATTACAAGTAACAGTAAGATGTGGCATGGAAGATGAATTGAGACTTAGAATTTTGTCAGACACACATATATACATGTAGATATAGGAATACAAATGTTAATAGCTTTTATTTTTACATTACATTCATTACCAAATGTATCCCACTCCTTCCCCTACCTACTGAAACATCTCTTAGGACAAAACTTCAGCAAGAAAAAGACAATGCAGCAGAATCATACATATAAATCATGTTTGAAAATATATGTAATAGTTCATATTCATAACCGTGGAGAGATAACTACATCTGTCTTCTAAATTCCAATAAGGTATTATTTAACAAAATATTTGACACCAGTTTTGATAATATGTTTATTATTGGTTCATTGCAGGAAGAAAAATTCTACTGTAATGGTTTTTCATTGACATTTGAAATGTGATCATAAACTCCTTTATAAAGACAGTGCATTTAGAAATGTGATATGATTAGTTTGGAAATGTAAAGAAGTTTTATATACTTATCTTTCCATTTTAAACTCTGGTTTAATCTTAGGTGACCGGACTAGCAGTTGCCCTGTGATCTTTGTCCTGGATGAATTTGATCTCTTTGCACATCATAAAAACCAAACACTTCTCTATAACCTTTTTGATATTTCTCAGTCAGCACAGACTCCTGTTGCTGTTATTGGTCTTACATGTAGATTGGTAAGTCAGTTCTTTTAAATTTAACTGTCTTTCTTAAATGTAATGGAATACTATTGTGCTATAAGAAATGATGAGCAGGCAGACTTCAGAAAAACCTGGAAAGACTTGTATGGATTGATGCTGAGTGAAGTGAGCAGAACCAGGAGAACGTTGTACACAGTAACAGCCATGTTGTATGATGACTAACATTGATAGACTTAGCCCTTCTCAGCAATACAAGGATCTAACACATCTCCAAAGGTCTCATGATGGAAAATGCTATCCACATCCAGAGAAAGAACTATGGAGTCTAAATGCACATCGAAGCATACTATTTGCTATTTTTTTCTTCTGTTTTGTTTTGTTTCCTCTTTTTGGTGGTTCCTCCTATTGGTTCTAATTCTTCTTACAACGTGACTAATGTGAAAATATGTTTAATAGGAATGTATATGTATAGCCTATATCAGATTGTGCACTGTCTTGGGGAGGAGGAGGGTGAGAAAAATTTAAAACTCAAAAACTTATGGAAGTGATTGTTGCTAAATCAAAATAAGTTAATTTTAAAAAAATCAAAATGTCTCATATGATATAGTCAAATAAATGTGAAAACATGGAGTGGTGCAGTAAGTACAGAGAGTTGTTTGTCAAAATAATGGATGCTTTTTATGCATCAGCCAATATAGAGAGACTTGTAATGTTCATGTAGAGGTGGAGGGAATCTGAACCTGTAATTTCATTGATGTAGGGTTCGCAGTGAGGAACTTCCCTCACCTCTGCAGCTCAACAGCTGTTACCTTTTCACCTTCATGGAAGTACATCAACCTTCAATAAGAATGATAATCTAATCCAGTATATTACTTCAAAGATTGAGATTGGAACAGCTGTTACTATGGATAAATAATAATAATTAGTAGGAGTACTGCTTTTTTAAAGTTTTACAAAATGCTTAAAATATATAACCTTACTTGATCCTCAGAACAACCCTGTGGGGCAGGTACTATTTCCGTTTTACAGATGAGGCAATCTGAGGAAAGAGGAAATTTGGAATAGTTACTTGTGGGGATTGTGATAGTGTCAATGAAGCAAGACTTAAAGGAGTTCTGTGTATCGGTGAAAGTCCATTTGAGATTAAATTTAGCTGCATAGTTTTGTGGCTTTTTCTAGGTGATTTTAGTATGTCATCACCATCATACCTAACATTTATATAGCACATACTACATGTCAGGTATAATTATTATCTCCCTTGAACCTCATTTCAACCTAGGAGATAGGGGCTATTATTATCATCCCCTGACTCCAAGCCCAGAGCTCTATACTGTGCCACCTCGCTGTCCCGCAAACAGCAACAGGGAAAACAGAAGGTGTGGGTCATCACTGTAGGACAGGCTGTAAGACAAAAAGTCAAGAGATTCGAGAATATCCCACAACTCTGGCTAAGCTAGTTAATGTGGGTTTTAATACTGAAGAGAGAGAAGGATAAACAGAGAGAGGATGGTAGATTGGAAGAACTGAGAAAAGTATAGGAAATGGAGGTCATGGTGAGGAATAGCTTTAGGAAGAGTGATGTATTCTTTAAATGTCATGGCCAGAGGAAGGAATTTCAGAGTGTTGAATTTTGAAGGTATACAGTTGTGAGTGATGGTCAGATAAAGGTATGACTTAAAAATGTTATGACTATCTGTATATGTGACTGAAGTAGAGTGAAGATGATGATCATGGAATTTTAGAAAGTTGGTGAATTGGGAGGCCAAGGTATTTGAGAGGACATTAATGTGTATATTGAAGTACCCTAGTGTGAGGTCAGGGGTTGGGGTTAAAGACCCTATTATTCCTTGAGAAAAGAGGAGAAATGATGTAGAGCATGATAGGTCACTGACAAGAAATTGACATCTGTGACAAAGATGGATTGGGGTGACCATCTAAGGAAGAGAGATTGCTGGGGTTGTAACAGAGGAGTAGTCTGGAAGTGGGATTAAAACTTGAGGATTATGCTTATTCTTCCTGGCCCAGTGCTTGAGAAGGCATGAGAGAAAAAACAAGCAGTTTTGTAGAGATTGGTGAAAGAGGTGTTACCTTTTGCTTTGGGCAGGTTTCTGTTACTGCAATAATATAGAAAGAGTTTAAAGTGATATATAGGAAAAAGAAGAGAGGGGTTTTTTTTGTTTGTTTGATTTTTAACAAAATAAGTATTCTAAATGGCAAAATGAAACAGGAAGGCAAAGGGCAATATAGACTGCTTGTAGAGAAAGGCTTAGGGGGAGATTAATGAGAGTATAGGAAGAGAAAGGAGTGAGGAGGCAGTGGGGAATTTGTCTACCATAGGATGAATATTGAACATAAGGACCACTTATCCTATCAAGTCTTATGAGGACTGTGAAAATAGGTCACTGCCGGCCCTTATTACATCTTGCTTCCTGGGGAGCATGTATCTTTTATGGTTCTGAGACCCTGTTGGCTATATACAATAAGGTTGTTGTTAGGTCTCTAAGAGCCCCATCCCAAGATGGCAGGGCATGAGGAACATGCAGGAAATACCTGACATTCATGAGAGTTTAGAGTCTAGAGTCTTGCTGAGATATGCATGAATAGGAGATAAACATTTGTTTAATTTTATAATCCTGTCTTCCTGATTGCAGACTTTTTAGTAGCTGGATAAGATTGCCTTATCCATATTGACATTTTGGATGTATATTCAACAGTCACTGAAGTGTTAGAGTGGTAAAGATTGGCTGTGAATAAAGCTGTAAATATATCCGAAGTGAGAGGCTGTGACAATGAAAATCACTAAGAACCTCGGAGAGTAATTTTTTGACTAGGTTGCATTAAAATCGTAACTGAAAGATTGGTTTTAATGTTCTGTTGTCTTGCCATGTACATTTCTGTTGTTCAGTGAGTTTTGCAAATTATATGTAATAATTTAAATATTTCTATCAATGTGACATATAACATCTTATGGCATGCATATTATTGTTACTTTTTAAAGGATATTCTGGAACTCCTAGAAAAGAGAGTGAAGTCACGATTTTCTCACCGGCAGATACATTTAATGAATTCCTTTAGTTTCTCACAATATCTTAAAATATTTAAAGAACAATTAACACTACCTGAAGAATTTCCAGACAAGCACTTTACTGAGAAATGGAATGAAACAGTTCAGGTAATTTTAAGCAAAGGCAGTAATATCAAGATTGGTTTTATGAAATTTTAGAAAGCAATTAAAATTTATACAATGCTTCTAATGTTATTGTGGTAGAAGATGGAAAATGCATTATCACTTAATGCTTTTTTGTTTACTTATAAAGGGGATTGAAATATCAAATCATGTATTTCTCTTAAAATAACATTTTGTTATTGGAATTGATATGCAATAGCTAGTAAACTTAGTTGCCCTGAGATTTTTTGTTTTGTTTTGGTTTTAATTAGCATTTTAAGGATAAATTCAATTGTATAGCGTGGATTGGATAATGCAATTTTTAAGTATATAATTTGGCTCATATAAATTTCATAGGTAAATGATACCAATTTATTTCTGTTACTTTATAGATACCAGTATATTTGTGTTATAAACTAATTCAGATTCCTATGCATTTGTAAATAATATCAGCATCTACTTTTCAGTATTTGTGCACTCTACCATATGCATTGGGCTTTGAGTTTTTTCATTTGATAAACAAGATCTAAATGATTTAAAGTTTGAGATAAGACAAAAATGTAAGGGAAGGGAATAAACATTTTATTTAGTGCTTATTATGTGCCGGTCATGGTGCTAAGCATTCTTTGCCAATATTATCTCATTTCATCCTCATGACAGTCCTGTGAGGTTTGTGCTATTATTATTTCTACTTTAGAATTGAATATGTCTCTAACTAAGGCATACAGAGGTCAAATGACTTGCCCAGCATCACACAGCTAGTAAGTAAGTGAGGCCAAATTTGAATTCCAGTCTTCCTAACTCGTGGCCTAGTACTCTGCCACCAGATTCCTCTAAAGGGACTGAAAGACTAGGGTTTATCTGCGCTTTTAAAGTAAGTCTTTTGTAGTTTGGTAGTATATTCTCAGGACCTACTTTCAGTCTTACCTTTGATACCTTCCTTTTAAGCAAGTCACTTAATTTCTCAGGACCTCTTTTTTCTCACCTGCAGCATGAATAGTAACAGACTAGATGAACTCCAAGTCTTTTATTACTCTAGTAAAGTTAGGTCCTAGATTTTGCTACTTTGGATAATTTTTTTTTCTTATCCTAGTTATTTCAGATGAAATAATTATAAGAAATAGTGATAGGTTGCAGAGGGGAATCACGATTGGCAATGGGCTGCAAATTCAGGTCAGGCGTATGGGATGCAATTGGCAATGGGACTGTATATACAAGGAGGACCAATATTGATTGAAAATAATAATTAAAAGTTCTGTCATCCCTAGTTTATTATCAAATCACAAACCAAGTTCTGAAAACTTGAGAGAATTGAGAATTTTAGGACTTAGAGTTATTTGTCAAATAAATAACCGAAAATATTGGCAAGGAGCTACCTGCCAGGTCCTTTTCACCTAAACTAAAGGTTACTGAATCATCCAGTTTGTGAATTACCTTGACCCTTGGCTTTTGTTCATTTCTCTTCCCTCAACAAACACTGCCTTACAACTATTCATTTTCCAGTTGCCTTCTTTTAAAAACCATTTTACTTCTACCATTAGTTCTTGGGTGACACAGCCTTATCTTTGCTTAAAAATTCAGTTAGCGCTTATTTAATTAAGCATCATCAATTTTAGCCCTTTGTATTTTTGAGGAGGAAGGGCTCCAATAGCAAAATTAGCTTTTAAGTTACTTCTTTTTTCTTAACATTAAGCGTAATGCTACATTATTTCTCTCATGAATGCTTCAGTTAACGTAGTTGATAGAGCACTGAATGCTTCAGTGACACTGTTGATAGAGCACTGGGCCTAGATTCAGGAACACCTGAGTTCAAATACTTAGTTTAGATACATAGTAGTTCAGTGACCTGAGCAAGTCACTTAACCTCTGTTTGCCTTATGTTCTCTCAACTGCAAAATGGAGATGATAACAACAACCTACCTCCCAGAGTTGTCATGAGAATCAGGTGAGATAATCATTGGTAAAGTGCTTAGTACAGTGTCTGGATTGTAGCAGTCGCTCTATAAATGTTGGTTATCATCATCATCTTATGTAGATACTCTCCCAATAGTGCAAATTGCGCTTTATATGTGCCTAGCATTTTGCAAGGTGCTTTATATTAGAAAAGAAGACCTAATAGCTACACAGAATGAGTTAACCCATTTTATTAACCCTTAAGGTAAAACAACAAAGAAAAACACTTCAAGAAACGTTTAAGTGCATTTTCTGTTCAAGTTGCAGTCAAACCATTAAAAAGACAGTTGTCCTAAAATGAAGTATGTCATGTAGTCAACCTCGCTTAAAAAGATAAACCTTATATTATTTAAATGTCAATGCATTTGACATTATACAGAACAAAATAGAAAATTTTAGGAAACAGCCTTTTAAGAAAAAATATGTCCCATTTCCATGACCTAAAGCTGGAGTTTGATTGTCATCCAAAGAAATTGTATCAGTTCTTCAGATGGTCCGTAATGAGACGTCATCATTCTCCAAATTACCTGAAGCAATCATGTCCAGGGGCTGGTATGTAAGCCCTTCTGAACTGCAAAGTATTATATTTTTATTTCATTTATAAAAGGAGGAACTCTCAGTCTGTTTAGTTCATTTCTTTGATAAGTAAATTCATGAAAAAACAGATGCTGAAGTTTTGTTTTGTTTTAATTTAATTTAATTTATTTTAATTTTATTATTATTTATTATTTTTATTATTTTATTTATTATTTAAATAATAAATTTATTATTATTAAATTTTTAATTTAATTTAATTTTAGTCTCACATACCCTAAACAAAAAAACAAACCACTAATGTTTATTTACTTAGGAATTTCTGCCTGTTAATGTTGTCAGCCATACACCTTGGCATGACACTGTTATGTTTCAAGTCTTCAACTGTAGATGATATCAGCTTCCATTTTTATTTTCTTTTAGTGTCTCTCAGAAGACAGGAATGTAAAAGAAGTACTGCTGAAACATTTCCATGCCAGCAAAGACCTTCGATCATTGCATATGTTACTGGTTTGTATTCATTTGGATTGTTGCCCTTCTTTATGGAAATGTATGTTAATTATTAAAGTAATTGCTTATCACTTTCTTTCACAAGTTAATTGGATTTTGGAAACATTTTCCCAAGTATTTTAAAATATAATGGAGAATTTTCCAATACTCACAGCTGCTTTCTTTTTTAAAGATATTTAGTCATTCTAATATTGGAGAAAAATTAATATAGCAGATAACTTTTGAGAAAATAGAGATTTTAATTCATTGGTTTCTAGTCACATCTTCGAGATACAGTAGCTGTAATTTTTCTATTGGCTTCTTATTGTATATTTATTTTCATGCCCGCTTTCTTATACCGATTTTTAAGGATGAAATCTATTTTCCCCATGTAATTAATACCTGGCAAATATATTGTAAACATTAGAAATCGTAAATCTCTGAAGGCTTAGTAAGATTTAGCTGCAGTCTTCTGGACCAATTTTTACCAGTTCTGGTAACAAATTCTGGTTATGTTTACTTTTTGGTTATGCCTAGAGAATAGCTGTGCCTACTGTTTTTAAAAAGCTAGTTAAATCTCTGCTTCACAGCACTTAACATAAAGGGTCTCAGTCCTGACAGCTTTCGTAATATCATTGGACTGATAGTGGTATATTTGAGTCAGGTTTTTTTCATATTGTGTACTGAATATTTTATTTTGCTATTTTTCCCTTTTTATGTCCCTTTTTTTTCTGACATCAAATTGGAACAAAGCATAATGTCTTCTGTCACTAATATTTATTTGAGACAGTTTCTGTGGAGCAAAACAGTGAAAATATCTCAACAATTTCAGGTGATTTTTTTTTCCATTTCTGTTAAAAGGGAACTCTTCTATTTATTACAACATGATTTTAGTGATCCTTGAAAATCTGATTAAATTAGCATTATGAACCAGTTTAGGACTTAGCTTGTAAATGGTTAAAGCTCCTACTCAGGGATATAGAAAAGACCTTACTTAGTTAACTATTTTTGAAAGTAAAATTGTATTGAGGTGATTTAAAGATAGGAAGAACTTAAAAAAAATAAAAGTTTTGTGGAAAAACTATAGGACAAACTACAGATCTGCCTTTTGAGATGCCTTTATCAAGATTTCAAAGGTCTCCTGTGATGGGGACTTCAGGTGTTGACATCTTTGTATCGTAGGGCCTATCATAATGCTTCATGTATAAAAATATTTATCGTCATAGATTTAGAGCTTCAGTGGGCCTTGGAGGCCATTAATTTTAACTCCCCTCATTTTGTAGATGAGGAAACAGACCCAGAAAGGATCTGAGGGTAAATGACTTGTTTAAGAGACTTGCTGAGAGTCACATAAGCAAGGAAGTGTCAGATGCAGTATTTTAATCCCCAGTCTTTTTGGCTCTAAGTCTAGTGCTCTATGCACTGTGTGTTAAGTGGAATATACTTGACAGACTCGAAGTATGGACGGATTATGTTCAAACAGCAAAGTAATTTATTGACATAAATTGCCTTTCCCATTTTAATTTTTTAAAATTGTGAGATTATAACTTCTTGTGCTTGAGTATTTGGCACCTTATTCGTTACTGTCAACTGGAAGCTTTGAGCTTTCTCTATAATACATTTAATAACATTAGAATATACTTTCCTTGAGGGCAAGGACTGTTGGCTTTGTTTTTTTTTTTTTTGTTTGTTTGTTTTTTTTAGCCTTCCCTTGTACCTCACCATTTAGCATGGAGTGAATAAATAAATTAAATAAATGCTTGGTGACTGACTGACACCACAAAATATATACCTACTTCACATGCAGTGGCATTTTCTGGCATTAAAAGCATATATTTATTAAAAATTATTTTAAAAAAATATTCTTTTATAGTAGTTTGCCCTAAGCGACTGTGTAGCTTGTAACCCTAGTCCCATATCTAAATAGAGATTTTTTTTCTTCTTCATACCAAATCTGTAATTTCATAAATTCCCAGTGAAGAAACTCCTTCTCGCTAATGGAAATCAACATTTGCTCGTCAACTAAAAGTCCCAGAAGTTTGCAGTGGGTTCCAAGGGAAGAGGTTAGTGACTTGCCCATGGCACAGGCAAAACTTGAAACCAAGATTTTCCAAGAACAAAGGCAATACTCACTCCAAAATGCCAAAATGCTCATGCTTCCCTCTCTTTGCCCCCTCCTCTGCAGCCAGGTATCCTTTAAGACTTGTAAGGTATGCTTTGTAATGCCACTAGAGTGAAAAGATAATTTGCTTTTAAGATGGATAGAGCATATTAGCAGACACATTTTCATTAGGATGTACCTCCTTTTTCTGCAGATGACAGTCTTTAAAGTTGAACTTTATGAGTAACCAGAAAATGGTTAGTGAAAAAAAAAAAAAGGAAATTGGTCTGGACCTGTGATTTCCTTAGTGTTGAGAACCACTGAGGAAACTCCTTCATGTTGGCAACTTACTTTACCTTGTAGTCTTAGATCCTTATCTGGGGTCACTGAGAGCTTAAGGAACTTGCCCATGGTCATCTTCATGTAATATGTGTCACAAGCAGAACTTGAAACAAAGTTTCCTGATTCTAAGTTTGTCCCTCTAACTGATATGCTGCCACGCTGCCTCTCACTTTAGTAAAATGATCGAAAAATTTTTAGATCATTTGTTGAAACATCATCAGTTCTATTTAAAGGAGTACCTCCAACCTTTTAAGATCTCAGACTATCTCCAGGGTTGTGTGCTATAACATGTTTGCCAGAAAAACTTTAAAGTCCGTGGACTAGTAAGAAAGGTCTGCCTTGACTGGGCTGTATAAAGTCTTTACTCGTTTTTTCCTTTTTTTTTTCCAATTATATATTAGACAATTTTTAACATTCATTTAAAAAAACTTTTGAGTTCCAGATTTTCTCCTCTCTCTGTCCCCTCCCCCTCCCTAAAAAGATAAGAATTTTAAATAGATTATATATGTGCAATCATGTAAAATATTTCCATATTAGACATGCTGTCAAAGAAGAAACAGAACAGAAGGCAAAAATCACCAAAGTGAAAATAGTGTTCTTTGATCTGCATTCAGACTCCATAGTTATTTCCCTGGATGGGGATAGCATTTTCCATTATAAGAGTCTTTTGGAATTGTCTTGTATATTGTCTTGCACTGGTGCTGAGAAGAGCTAAGTCTGTCATAGTTGATCATCACACAGTGTGGCTGTTACTGTGTACATTGTTCTACTTGTTCTGCTCACTTCACTTTCCATCAGTTCATATAAGTCTTTCCAGGTTTTTCTGAAATCTGCCTGCTTGTCATTTCTTATAGCACAAAAGTATTCCATTACATTCATATACCATAACTTGTTCAGCCATTCCTCAACTGATGGGCATCCTCTCAATTTCTAATTTTTTGCCACCACAGAAAGAGCTGCTATAAATATTTTTGTGCATATAGGTCCTTTTCCTTTTTTTGTGATCTCTTTGGGATACAGACCTTAGTAGTGGTATTGCTAGATCTAAAAGTTTGCATGGTTTAATTGCCCTTGGGGCATAGTTCCAAATTGCTCTCTGGAATGGTTGGATCAGTTCACAACTCCATCAGCAGTGCATTAGCATCCCAATTTTGCAACATCCTCTGTTAATATTTATCATTTCCTTTTCTGTCACATTAGCCAATCTGATAGGTGTGAGGTGGTACCTCAGAGTTGTTTTAATTTGCATTTCTCTGATCAAAAGTTATTTAGAGCATTTTTTCATATGACTATAGATAACTTTAATTTCTTTATCTGAAAAGTGCCTGTTCATATCCTTTGACCATTTATCAATTGGGGGAAGACTTGTATTCTTATAAATTTAACTCGGTGCTCTATATATTTTAAAAATGAGGCCTTTACCAGAGACACTTGTAAAAAGTGTTTCCTAGCTTTTGGTTTTCCTTCTAATCTTGTTTGATTTTGTTTGTGCAAAACCTTTTTAATTTAATATAATCAAAATTATCCATTTTTTATCTCATCATGCTTTCTGTCTTTTGTTTGGTCAAAAATTCTTCCCTTCTCCATAGATCTGTCAGATAATGCTGTCCTAATTTGCTTATGATATTACCCTTTGTATCTAAATTGTGTACCCAATTTGACCTTGTCTTGGTTTACATTATAAGATGTTAGTCTATATGTAGTTTCTGTCATACTGTTTTCCAAGTGTCTTTGCCCGATAGTGAGTTCTTATCCCAGAAACTGGGGTCCTGGGGTTTATCAAACACTTAGATTACTATGGTCATTTACTACTGAGTCTTGTGTATCTAATCTAATCCATCACTCTGTTTCTTAGCTAGTACCAGATAATTTTGATGATTGTTGTTTTATGATGTAGTTTGAGATCTGGTACACCTAGGCCACTTTTCTTTGCATTTTTTTTCATTAATTCTCTTGGTATTCTTGACCTTTTGTTCTTCCAGATGAGTTTTGTTATTATTTTTTCCATCTCTGTATAATAGCTTTTTGGTATGGCACTTTAATTTAATTGGTATGGCACTGAATATGTAAATTAATTTATGTATAATTGTCATTTTTATTATATTGACTCAGCCTACCCATGAGCAATTGATATTTTTCCAGTTTTTTAGATGTAACGTTATTTGTGTGAAAAGTGTTTTGTAGTTGTGTTCATACAATTCCTGGGTTTGTCTTGGCAGGTAGACTCCTGAGTGTTTTATATTTTCTACAGTTATTTTAAATGGTATTTCTCTTTCTTGCTGCTGGGCTTTGTTAATCATATATAGAAATGTATATGATTTATGTGGGTTTATTTTGTATTCTGCAGCTTTGCTGAAGTAAATTATTTCAAGAATTTTTTTTAGTTGATTTTCTAGGATTCTCTATATCATTGTATCATTTGCAAAGAATATTGGTTCTGTTTCCTCATTGTTTATTCTAATTCCTCTGACTTCGTTTTCTTCTGTTTTTGCTATAGCTAACATTTCTGGTAGAATATTGAATAATGGCGATAATAGGCATCATTGCTTTACACCTGATCTTATTGGGAAGACCTTTAGCTTATCCCTATTATAGATAATGCTTGCTGGTGGTTTAAGATAGATCCTAAAGCTCCATTTATTCCTCACCTCTCTAGTGTTTTTAATAGGAATGAGTGCTGTATTTTGTCAGCAGCTTTTTCTGTATCTGTTGAGATAGTTATTTGATTTCTTTTGATTTTGTTGTTGACATGGTCAGTTAAGTTGATAGTTTTCCTAATATTGAACCAGCTCTGCATTAAGGGCATAAGTCCCACCTGGTCATAGTGTATGATCCTGGTGATATATATTGCTGTAATCTCCTTGCTAGTATTTTATTTAAAATTTTTGCATCAGTCTGTTTTCACTCTTCCTGGTTTAGTTATCAGCACCATATTTGTGTCATAAGAGGATTTTGGTAGGACTCTGCCTATTTCCCCAAATATTTTAGGTATTATTGGAATTAACTGTTCTTTAAATATTGGTAGAATTCACTTGTGAATCCATCTGGCCCTGGGGATTTTTCTTAGGGAGTTCATTGATGGGTTGTCAAATTTCTTTTTTCTAAGATGGGGTTACTTAAGTATCTATTTCCTCTTCTATTAATCTTGGCTATTTATATTTTTGTAAATATTCATCCATTTCATTTATATTGTCAAGTTCATTGGCATATAATTGGACAAAATAGCTCCTAAGTATTACTTTAATTTCCTCTTCATTGGTGGTGAATTCACCCTTTTTATTTTTGATACTGGTCATTTGGTTTTCTTCTTTTTTTAATCAAATTAACCAGTGGTTTGTCTTTTTTATCGCTTTTTTGTTTTTTTTTTTTATAAAACTAGCGCTTAGTTTTTTTCTTACTTTCAATTTCATTAGTCTCTCCTTAGATTTTTCAGGATTTCCATTTTGGTATTTAATTGAAGATTTTTAAATTTGTTCTTTTTATAGCTTTTTTAGTTGCATGCCCAATTCATTGATAGGCTTTTTTTCTGTTTTACAGATATAACCATTTAGAGATGTAATTTCCCCCCAAGTACTATTTTGGCTGCATCCCATGAAAATTTGTTATGTCGTCTCATTATTGTCATTCTTCTTGATGAAATTGATTGTTTCTATGATTTGTTCTTTAACTTACTTATTCTTTAGGATTAGATTATTTTGTTTCCAATTCATTTTTAATCTGTCTTTCCATGGCCCATTATTAAATGTAATTTTTAATTGCTTTATGATCTGAAAAGGAGGGATTTAATATTTCTGCCTTTCTACATATTATTTTGAAGTTTTTCTTTCCTCAATATATGGTCCATTTTTGTGCAGGTGCCATCACCGCTGAAAAAAAGGTAATATTTCTTTTTATCCCCATTCAGTTTGAGGTCTGTCATCCAACTTTTCTAAAATTCTGTTCACCTCCTTAACTTGTTCCTTGTTTATTTTGTGGTTAGATTTATCTAGTTCTGAGAGGGTAAAGTTGAAGTCCCCCTCTAGTACAGTTTTATTGTCTATTTCCTCTTAAATTCATTTAACTTCTCCTATAGAAATTCAGATGCTATACTGTTTGGTGCATATATGTTTATTATTGACATTATTATATATGGTACCTTTTAGTAAGATGTAGTTTCCTTTTTTGTCTGTTTTAATTAGATCTATTTTTGCTTTTCCTTTGTCTGAGATCAGGATTGCTATCCTTGCTTTTTTTTTTACTTCAACTGAAGCATAATAGATTCTGCCTTTACTCTGTGTGTGTCTCTACTTCAAATGTAGTTTTTGTAAAGAACATATTGTAGAATTCTGGTTTTTAATCTACTCTATCCTCTTCTGTTTTATGGGTGAGTTCATCCCATTCACATTCACAGTTATGATTACTGTTTATACTTTTATCTCTCTCTTCTTTCACCTTATCCCTCCTCACCAGCTTCTGACCACCTCTTCCTTCCCTTTTATTTGCTCCTTTTTCCCACCCCCACACTGTTTTTCCCCTCCCCTCCTACTTTCCTGTAGGGTAAGATTGATTTCTATACCCAACTAATATGTATGTTATTCCCTCTTTGATCTAACTCCAGTAAGAGTAAGGTTCAAGTAATGCTCATCCCCTTCCCTTTTCCCCTCCATTGTACTAGGCACTTAGATCTCTCGTGCCTTTTTCACGTGATATAATTTACCTTATTCTGTGTCTCCCTTCCCTCTTCTCCCAGTACAATCCTCTTTCTCACCCATTAATTTCTTTTATATCATCCTATCATACTTAACACCTACATCCTCATTCTACGTGTATTCTAACTGCCCTAAGAAAGATACAGTTCTTGAGTTAAAAGTATCATATTCCTGTGTAGAGATGTAAACAGTTTAACTTTATTGAATAACTTATGGGGGTTTTTTTCTCTTTCTTCTTTACCTTTTTATGTTTCTCTTGAGTCTTAAATTTGAAAATCAGATTTTCTGTTTAGCTCTTGTTTTTCATTAGGAATATTTGAAAATCCCCTATTTCATTGAATGTCCATTATTTTCCCCTGAACGATCATGCTCAGTTTTGTTGAGTAGTTGATTCTTGGTTGTAATCCAAGCTGCTTTGCCTTTCAGAATATCATATTCCAAGCCCTTTGGTTATTAATTGTAGAAGTTGCTAAACCCTGTGTAATCCTCACTATAACTCCTTGATATTTGAATTGATTTTTTCTGGTTATTTACAGTATTTTCTCCTTGACTTGAAAGTTCTGGAATTTGGCTATAAATATTACCGGCTATAATAGTCCAAAATTTTCACTTTGGGATCTCTCTCAGGAAGTGATCAGTGGATTCTTTCCATTTCTATTTTACCCTCTGGTTCTAGGATATCAGGGCGTTTTTCCTGGATCGTTTCTTGAAAGATACTGTCCAGGCTCTTTTTTTGATTTTGGCTTTCAGGTAGTCTAATAATTCTTAAATTATCTCTCTTAGATCTATTTTCTAGGTCAGTTGTTTTTCCAGTGAGATATTTTACATTTTCTTCTATGTTTTCATCATTTAATTTTGATTGATTCTTGATGTCTCATAGAGTCATTAGCTTCCACCTGCCGAATTCTAGTTTTTAAGTAATTGTTTTTTTCAGTTTAGCTCTTGTACCTTCTTTTCTATCTGGACAATTCTACTTTTTAAGGAGTGGTTGTCTTCAGTGAATTTTTGTGCCTTCATTTCCATTTGTCCAATTCTACTTTTTAAAGAGTTTTTTTCTTTTTCCAAGCTTCTTTCATGCTTCTCTTGCATAATTCTAATTTTTCTTCTGCATCTCTCATTTGATTTTTGAAATCCTTTTAAAGCTCTTCCAAGAGAACTTTTTGGGCCTGAGACCAATTCATATTTCTCTTTGAGGTTTTGCATGTAGGGGTTTTGACATTGTTACCCTCTTATGAGTTTGTGTTTTGATCTTCCCAGTCACCGTAGTAGCTTTCTTTGATCAGATTTTTTTGTGTGTGTGCTCATTTTCCAGCCAGTTTCATTACTTTTAGAGTTGAGCTCTGCTTCTGGAGTACAGGGGGCACTGTCACAAGCTTCCTACTGGCATGGGGGAGAGGATAGACAGGGTCTGGTCACTGGCTTTCTGTGCTGGGGTCATCTGGCCAAGTCTGGCTGGCTGGGGCTTTAGGGCCTGCCAAGGCCTGACCACTAGACTCCTGTCTTAGGGCTGGTGGCCTTAAAGCTGACCCACTCTGCAGCTGGTCTGCTGAGCTGAGACTACCCAGCCTCAGTTGCTCATCTGTGCTGGGCCTAGGGGCCCTCTCACTGACTTGCTCTGATATTCCTTGGCCTGGGCTTCACTCCCCTTTTACCCAATTAAGACATATCTTTCCTGTAGTCTTTCTATGTTATCTTGGGCTGGAAAATTGTTTCACTCTTTTGTGGGTTCTGTCACTCCAGAATTAATTTTGAGGCATGATTCATAATTGTTTTTAGGGAAAATCACTCAACTTCCTGCCTTTTCTCTACCATCTTAGCTCTGCCTTCTCCTCATTTTTTCTTACATCATTCCCATGCTCAAAACATCCTTGCTTATTAACAACTAGTCAAAAATAAATTTTTTAGTTTCATAATCAGAATGCTATCTGCCCTTTAATCATCAAGAATATTTAATGGTCAGAAGCCTATAATACTTATCTAGATGCTGAACCAAGTTAATCACAAAAAGAAACATGGTATCTGTTCATTATGACTGAAGTCATAATGAACGTTGAGACAAATTAAAAAAAAATTTTTAATTTGGGTTTACTAATTCTTGAAAGGATTGGAGAAAGAGAATAGTTGCAGACCTCTTCTAGTAAAAGAATAGTGTTCTTTGGGTGGATCAGCAAGCATTCTTATTAAGCAGTTGTATCTGTGCCAGATGTTGTGCTAAGCAGTGAAGATAAAAAGACAAGTAAGGTAGTCTTTTTTCTCAAGGAGCTTACATTCTAATGCAGGAGACAGTACATAGAACAAAATCAATACACAGTGGTTATGAGAGAGACAATGTTAGCAGATAGGAATGACAATGGAGAGTTGAGAATAAAGCTTTTTGTAGAAGCTCTGACATGAACAGAATCATGAAGGAAGCCACGGATTTAAAGAGGTGGGTATTCAGAGAGAGTATATTTCAAGCATGTGAGTTAGCAAGTGTAAAGGCATGGAAATGGAATACAAAAGATTGTATATGAAGCCAGTATAGCCTAATTGCAGTGTGGGTATCAGTGTATGTGTAAAATGTTTGGAAAGGCAATAAGGGGCCAGGTTATGAAAAGTTTTAAATGCCAAACAGATGCCAGGAAAGTTTATTGAGTAGTGTGATTACATGATCAGATCTGTACTTTAGGAACATTTCTTTGGCATCTTGGGCGGAAGATAGATTGGAGCAGAGAGAGACCTAAACAGGGAGAAAAAATAGGATGCTATTACAGTAGTTGTATTGCAACTGTCTATTAGACATTTCAAACTCATTATCCTAGCAACATCGCAAAGCCAACATGTCCAATACTGAACTCATCTTTTCCTCTGAAGCCCCTCATCTTCCAGACTTTTCCCATTTCTTTCAAGGCAATACCATCATTCCAGCCACCCAGTTTCTCAGTCTTAATGTCATCCTCGATTCCTTATACTTACCTCATTTATCCAATCAATTGCCAAACCTTTGTCATTTCTGCCTCCATTCTTATTTCAGGCCCTCTTCACTTCTCCCCTAGATTATTACAACAGTATCCTAATTTGTTCTTCTTGCCTCAAGTCTCTCAGTACTCTGTCTGCCCTATAGCAAACAGTACAGCAGTCTGTATACTGCTGACAAAATAATTTTTCTTAAGTATCTATCTGTCCATGAAACTCCCCTACTCAATCAATTTTGGTGACTTTCTGTTGTCTCTAGGTTGAAATATAAGCTTATGTTTGGTTTTTTTTGTCTGGCTCCATCCCATTGTTCTAGCTTCCTGGTGCTTGTGATCTGGCTATATTCACTTTTTTATCTATTTCTCATGCATAATACTCCATTTCCTACCTCTGCTTTTGGACTGACTGTGCTACACTGGAATTTCCTCCTCCTCACTTCTACCACATTGAGTCCTTCTCTTTGGAGAAGCATCATATAAAGCACTGTCTTTTCTTGAAGCCTCCTTTCCCTCATTTCCTCAACTGTTAATTCCTTCTCTCTCATAAGTACATTGCATTTAAAGTAATTTTTATATAATTTTAGATTTATTTTTTATATTTATGCTATATTTATCTTTGTGTTTGTGTATGTATGTGTAAGCCCATACACACAAACACACACACACACACACACACACACACACACCTACCTTTCTCTTTAGAATGCGAGCTCCATGGAAATTTGTATTTTTTCCTTCATTTTACTTTTGTCACAAAGGCCTAGTCATAATGCCTGGTAGTTAGTAGACACTTAATAGACGCTTGTTGAATCACTGACTAGGTCAGGCAGATGTCAAGGTCCTGAACTGTGAATATAGAACAAGGGATGTTATTTGAAAGAAACGAGATTGGTATCTGATTGGATATATGGGGTGACACTAAGGAGTTGAGGATAACACCAAAGTTGCAAACTTCAGTGAATGAAAATACAGCTCTCTCAACAGTAATAGCAAAGTTCAGTTGTGAGGAGGGATTGGGAATAAATATAACAAGCTCTGTTCTGGATATATTTAATTAGAGATGGCTACTGGTGATCCCTGTAGTGTTGTCCATCAGGTGATGTGAAATTGCATCTCTGAACAGAGCCTGGAGTTTATAGGCTTAGCCACCTAGAACTGGGCATCATCTGCATGGAGATGATAATAGAAGCCTTCAGAGCTTATTTGATTACCAGGTAAGAAAGTATAAAAAGAAAAAGAGAAGAGAGCTCAGGACCAAGCCTTTGGATCCAGCCGCAGTTTAGGGGCATATGACCTAGATGATGAATCAACAGATGAGACTGAGTAGGAGTGGGCAGACAGGAGGGAGGAGAATGGAGATGGAACGATGTCTAGAACACCCAAGGAGGAGAGACTGTAAGAATTTGGGAAAGCAGAGGGTCAGCTATCGGAAAAGGTACAGAGAAGTCAAGTAGGATGAAGATGGAGAAGAGGCCTTGAGATTTGCGTCCCAGTTAATCTGATGAAAGTTTAACTTTTTTCTTCCAAATATACTCTAGCCCAGCCTCTTCACTGCTCCACTATCTGACCTCTAGCCCCCTCTTGCAATTAAAGCTACTTGCTTTCTCATTCATTATTTTTTACTGGAATGGCATTATCAGAGTACTGATACTATGGTGATAACTACATGCACTGATAGCTTGTGTGTGAATCAGTACACACAGTTACTCTGTTAAATATGTCACTTCATTCCCATCCATTGGATTCTCTCCTTATATTCAGTGCTGAGAAGCAAAAAGTTAAGATAATTAATCTGTGTCTTTAAGAGATCAACCACAAAATGTGAGTAATTGTACTTATTTAACTCAGATTTTAGGTTATAGTCATATAACTATGAACTACAGAACTATGACTTTGGTTATATAAGTGAACTTTACTTTTACACTTTATCTGCACGATTTTTTCTTGTCTTTAAGAGTAGCTAAAGACTAATTTGCCGCGTGGTTCTATAACCTTGGTGGAATATATAGTTTCTTAATGCGGGAGGCAATATATCCAATCCTCTTTTTTGCCCTCCTAGAACATGTGCTGAAAACCTTAAGGAGCTTTATTATTATTTCCTGTGCTCTTTAGCTTATATTGGTGATTTGTTGTCTTTTGTAATGTTACTGTATTTTCTTAAAAATACAGCAACATGATTTTCACAATAATTATTGTTAGTATGAAAACACAGATTTCCTTTTATATGATATGAATTATGTTTGAACTCATTTTTATGTATGTAACCAACAATAATTTCCTGGAATAATTCTGACCTAGCAAAGAGTGATTTGGAAATGTTGGTTTCGGAACTAGTATACTGTACTGGAGCTTTGGAAATTATGATTCCAGAACTATTTCCTCTTACTTATTACCTTTGAGTCTCCAAATCAGGATCCAGGATCCCAGGTCTTTTAAAGAATTTGCTAATGATTTGTTGCCTTCATTAATAAAGCTATACTTTTGTATTCCTATATAGAAATTATCGATGTTTAAAAATATTCTCTACCTGCCTTTGTGTTTTAATATTGATTCCAAACTGCCTAATGTATGCAGTGGTAGTATATGAAAGCTTTTTTGTTATGTAATTATGTTTAGCTTGAACTGTGTTTTTTTAAATAATTTATTTATTTTTAGTTTACATTCTCTTCCGTAAGATATTGAGTTTTAAATTTTCTCCACCTTCTTCTCCTTCCCCTTCCCCAAGACAGCATGCAATCTGATATAGGCTCTACTTATACGTTCACATTAAACATATTTTCACTTTAGTCAGGATATAAAGAAGAATTAGAACTAATATGAGGAAACACGAGAAAGAAAAAACAAAAGAAAAGGAGGACAAATAGTTCCATCTACATTCAGACTCCAAAGTTCTTTCTCTGGATGTGGATAGCATTTTCCATCACAAGTCTTTTGGTGTTGTCTAAGATCCTTGCATTGCTGAGCAGAGCTAAGTCTGTCAAAGTCAGGCATCCCTCAGTGTGGCTGTTACTGTGTACAATGTTCTCCTGGTTCTGTTCATTTCACTCAGCATGAGTTTGTATTCTGTTGTATTACAATAATTGAATTACAACATATTGTAATATTATAGTTCTTAATCCACTCTGCTATTCACTTCCATTTAATGGGAGAGTTCATCCCATTCACATTCATAGTTATGATTACTATCTGTGTCTTTCTCTCCATCCTATTTTCCTCCATTTATGCCGTTTTTCCTTCCCCCTTTCCCTCCTCACTAGACTTTTGCTTTCGACCACCTTCTCCCTCAGTCTACGCTGCCTTCTCTTAGTCCCCTCTCTTTACTTCCCCTTTGCCCTCCTACACGCTATAGAGTAAGTTAGTTTTCTATACCTAACTGATTGTTATTCCCTCTTTGAACCAAATCCGATGAGAGTAAGGTTCAAACAGTGCTTATCTCTCTCCCTTTTTTCCCTCTACTGTAGTAGGTTTTTGTGCCTTTTCAGGTGATGCAATTTACCCTTGTCTGCCTCCTCCTTTTCTCTTCTCACAGAACAGTCCCTTTTCACCACTTAATTACTTTTTTATCATCACATCAAAGTCAACTTATACCCAAGCCCTCTGTCTGTGTATACCCTTTTTAAATGTCATCATAATGATACAGTTCTCATGAGTTAGAAGTGCCATCTTCCCTTGTAGGGATGTAAACAGTTTGCCCTTATTAATAACATGTTGTTGCTTTTTTCTTTCCTGTTTACCTTTCTGTGCTTGTCTTGAGGCATATCTTGAAGTTCAGATTCTCTGTTGAGCTCTGGTCTTTTCATCAGAAATGTTTGGAAGCCCCCGGTTCTGTTGAATGGCCATCTCCTCCTCTGAAAGATTATGCCCAGTTTCGCTGGGTAGTTGATCCTTGGTTGTAATCCAAGCTCCTTTGCCTTATGGAATATCGTATTCCATGCTCTCTGATCATGTGTAATCCTGACTGTAGTTCCATGATATTTACTTTTTTTTCCAATGGTAATTTTTATTTATTTTTTTGTTTTCAACATTTACTTCCACAAGATTTTGAGTTCCAAATTTTCACCCCATCTTACCCCTCCCCCCACCCCAAGATGGCATGCATTCTAAATACCCCTTCCCCTTCAATTTTCCTGTAGGGCAGGATGGATTTCTGTACCCCATTTCCTGTATTTCTTATTTCCCAGTTGCATGTGAAAACATTTTTTTTAAACACGTGTTTTTAAAACTTTGGATTCAAATTTTCTCCCTTCCTCCCTCCCCACCCACCCTCATTGATAAGGCAAGCAACTAAATATAGGTTATATATGTTCAGTTATGCAAAGCACTTTCATAGTAGACATGCTGTGAAAAACTGACTCTATTTCCCTTAATCCTATCCCGCCCACCCATTTATGCTATTCTCTCTTTTGACCCTGATCCTCCTCAGAAGTATTTGCTTCTGATTACTCCGTTTCCCAATCTGCCCTCCTCTCTATCATTCCCCTACTCTCTTGTCCCCTTCCCCCCTATTTTCCTGTAGGGTAAGACAGATTTCCATACCCAATTGAGCGTGTATGTTATTCCCTCATTAAGTCAAATTCTATGAGAATAAGATTCACTCATTCCCTCTCACCTTCCCCTGTTTCCCCTCCACTGTAAGAGCCTTTTCTTTTCTTTTTTTTTTTTGTGGGATAATTTACCCCATTCTACCTCTCCATTTCTCCCTGTCCTAGTATATTCCTCTCTCACCCCATTTTATTCTCAAGATATGACCCCTTCATTTTCAACTCACTCTATGCCCTCTATCAATCTATCTATCTATGTCTATATATATATATATATCTATACGTACATATAATTTTTTCCCCTCCAACTACCCTAATACTGACAAAAGTCTCATGAGTTACAAATATCATCTTTCCATGCAGGAATGTAAGCATTTCAACCTTAACAAGTCTCTTACGATTTTCTATTTCCTGTTTACCTCTTCATGTTCCACTCAAGTCTTGTATTTGAAAATCAAATTTTCTATTCAACTCTGGTCTTTTCATCAAGAATGCTTGAAAGTCCTGTATTTCACTGAATGACCATTTTTTCCCTTGCAGGATTATACTCAGTTTTTCTGGGTAGGTGATTCTTGGTTGTAATCCTATCTCCTTTGCTCTCCAGAATATTATGTTCCATGCCCTCTGGTCCCTTAATGTAGAAGCTGCTAAATCTTGTGTTATCCTGATTGTGTTTCCACAATACTTGAATTGTTTCTCTCTGGCTGCTTGTAATATTTTCTCCTTGAGCTGGGGACTCTGGAATTTGGCTACAATATTCCTAGGAGTTTTCCTTTGGGGATCTCTTTCAGGAGGAGATCAGTGGATTTTTTCAATTTCTATTTTGCCCTCTGGTTCTAAAATATCAGGACAGTCTTCCTTGATAATTTCTTTCTTTTCTTTTTTTTTTTTTTTTTTGGTGAGGCAATCGGGGTTAAGTGACTTGCCCAAGGTCACACAGCTAGTACCTGTCAAGTGTTTGGTCTGAGGCCGGATTTGAATTCAGGCCCTCCTGACTTCAGGGCCGGTGCTCTATCCACCGCACCACCTAGCTGCCCCTGATAATTTCTTGAAAGATGAACTCTTTGTATCTAGCCCCAGTACCTGGCACATAGTAGGTACATAATGTTTGTTAACTGACTGAAAACAGTAATAGTTGGCGCTCAGTAAATACTTGTAAATGAATGTCATACATTTAGATGTACCAGTTGGCACGGCATATAGTTAATTAAGGTTATGCTATGAAGGATCACAAGAGGACCTTTTTAGACAAGCATTCAGATAAGCTAAAGTTATCATGGATGAGATGCCTACACTGACAAGCTGCTAGATAAAAATCAGTAAGAACACGTAGGGCTTTCTGGTGTTAGAGATATATTCCAGTACAGCAAAGCAAATCAAAACCTTTGAAGATACCCATGCGAAGTAGAGTTGTGGTTATGTAAGGAAGAGCATTGTTCACTTTGGGTTTGTGTAGGCAAAGTCAAGTTATTGAGTCATCGAGTCTTCAGAGAACTGGATCTCAAGTGCCATCACCCTAGCCAATTGTAATTCCTGTATATAATAGCCTTATAAATGACTACCCGGTGACCTCCAGTAGTTGAGAAGTCACTCCAGATTGGTGGTGAGTTCTTTATATTGAAGTGAAATTTGCTTCCTTTTTATTTCTTTTCATTGTTGACATGCATGAGTTTTGATTGCATTGTTGGAGGGAACACCCACATTGATCAGTTTTCAGACCCATTTCTCTTCTGTTTTTTCTTTCTTGAGTCTCACATTGGTGGTCATAGTAACTTGATTTCACCTGTATTAAAATATTGGGAGAATACATAAAGGAAATGAACATTGTGATTTGTTTGAGACATAAGAAATACCCACTGTTGCTGAGACCACACGGGAGCTTTGTTTTTACAGTCACTCCCTTATATTTCTTTTACTCCTACTTGTGCAAGGATAGAACTCTATAGAAACTGTTTTACAGTTCCTCTGGGCTACATCTAGAGATTTGAAGTATTTTTATTTATGGTGGTTAATCCTAAGCAACATGAATAGATAATGAAAGTATTCTATTGCCAAATCTACTACTGTTTTTTCTAACTTGCTTGGATTGTCACCTCTCCATCTTAGAATGTTTATCTTCCCCTGTACTATACTTCTTGTCTTAGAAAGAAATATCTCTCCTTCTTTCTGAGGGTAAACTTCAATCATTCTTTATATTCATTGCCTCTCCATTTTTTTCCCTTTCTTCTACCTCTTGATATAGGTGTTCCCCCAGGATTTTATAGATCCTTCATTCTTATCTTATTATTTTATTCTTGGCCCTCTTTTCTCCCTCTCTTTCCTTCCCTTCCTCTTCTGTCTTCTCACCTTCATCTCTTTTATCTCTCTCCTCCCTCAGGTGATCTTAGCTGTGCCCAGCTTCAACTATTACCTTTATGCAGATGATTCTGAAATACTTGTCTCCATCCTTAATTCCAAATCCATATTCCACATGTTTGTTTAACATCTTCCACAAAATCCTTCACCAGCAGTTTTCAAAGTGTTTTCTGTAGACCCGTGAAGGTCCCCAAGACCCTATTGGAGTTCTGGAAGTTAAAACTATTTTCATATTAATACTAAGACATTATTTGCATATTAAAATTTACCTCTCTTTTCTAACTACGTACCTGTGTAAGAGTGAGTTTTCTTCGTTTACTTCAACCAAATTAACATATTGCCACAGATTAAATGTAGAAGCAGGTGTGAGAATCTTAGCTGTCTTCTGTTAAGCCATATATCATGTATATATATGGATATAAGCCATATAAAGAGATTTGCAAAAACATATAAAACACTGTTATTCTTCTCACTACATTTTGTTTAAAAAGGTTATTTTTGATAAAAAATGGTATGTTGAGTTTATAATTGTTCTTTATTTAATAATTTAAACTTTTTTAAAGTTTTATCACTTTACATTTCTAATTCAGTAAATAGCAATAGATATAACTCAAATAAACAAAAAGCTCTTTGGAGTCCTCAATTTTTAAGATTGTAAAGAGGTGTACTGAGTCGAAAAAAATGAGGACCTTCTCAGCCAGTAAGAATTTTATTAGGCGCTTGTTATGTGTCAGGCCCAGTGCTAAGCACTAGGGATGTAAAGAAGGACAGAAGACCCCTTTCTGTCTTCAAGGACTTAATCTAATGGGGGAGGCAACATGCAAACAATGCAAGGTCAATCTGAAGCTGAGATAAGGCACTAGAATTGAAAGGTATTAGGAAAGGCTTCTTGTACTAGATGGGCTTTAGCTAGGAATTGAAGGCAGGGAATCTAGGAGGTAAAGATAAGGAGGAAGAGCACTTCCAGGCATGGGAGATAGCCAAAGAAAATGCATGGAGCTGAGAAATGAAATTTCTTTTTCTAGGAATAGCAAAGAGATCAGTGTCACTGTATTGAGGAGTACACAGAGGGGATTGGGAAAATTATAAAAACATTGGAAAGATAGAGGTAGAGAGGCTAGGTTGTGAAGGACTTTGAACAGCATATAGAGTATTTTATATTTGATCATAGAGGCAGTAGGGAGCCACTGAAATTTATCGAGTAGGGAGATGATATGGTCATCTTTAGGAAAATTGCTTTGGCGGCCAAGTTCAGATGGTGTAACATAAATTTGTGGTGGACCCAGTCAGAATAGTTTCATGATTTTTTTCACCGTCCTTCAATGGCATGTGTGTAGGATCAGAGGCAGGGGATGGAGAGAGTGAGCCAAGACTGAGACTTATCAAGGCACAACTGTTGATATGATGAGGACAATGTAAAGTTGACCTCGTTCACCAAGAGGTTAATATGAGAGGAGGGAGGAGAGAATGGGCTAGTGCAGCGATGATGGTTTCAGAACCACGAGGGTTTGAGGAATTGGAGGATACGGTGTAAGTGAAGAGTATGGTTTGATATGGGAAGAAAGGGAGAGGTGGAAAACCAAGAGGTTTTGATCAGATAAGGAAATTTCAGAGCCCTTGAACATGACGGATGTGCATTTGTGGTTAGTAGCAAGATTAAGAGTATGACCGTGGTTGAGATGGGATGGAGGATTAGGTCACAGAAAATGACTGAATTGAGGAACTCAGTGGTAAGGGCATTTCAGAGATAGTGTGTATGCTGAAGTATCTATTCCTCTCCACTCCACACATACACCCTCCACCCCACACACACCTCCCCAATATGAGAGCATGAGTTAGGCAGGCAGGGAAAGATTCTAAGCCATATACTGAACTTATTGAGGAAGGAAAGAGAGTAATCTGGAGGTATGTAGACAACAGCTACCTAGGGTTTTGATAGGGGTGGGAGAGGTGGATTGTATGAACCTCAAAAGGAGGAGAGGAGACAGAGTGAAGGTAGTAAGAGGAGAACCAGAAAGTGGTCATTGGGAGCATGGAGTACACCAACATCCCCACCTCAGTCAGTAAACTAAGGGGAATGAATAAACGAATGAAGGTGCAGCCAGTGCTGGAAAGAGTGGCTAGGGACGCTGTGTCTTTGAGGGAGCCAGTCTCAGAACCAGAAGATGGAAAGAATGGAAAAGAATAAGATTTAAGGTAAAGGTAGGTTTGTTGCCTGTGGAGTAGGCATTCTAGAGTGCACAGTGGAAGGACTGGGGAGCATTTGGTTGGATTTTGGGTAGGAGGGTTAATGAGGAGTTGGTTTTGGATGATGACCTCCTCCAGGACTTCAAAATCACAGGCAAGTGAAGTATATGGCCAGGTAGGTGTGTGTGTTAATCATTAAGTGAAAGGCACATTTTCTCTTCCCAGTGGAGGCTGGAGATCAGACAGGAAGCAAGTATGGCACCAGATGGAAGGTGTACTCGCCTTAAGGAAAGCTCCCCCACCCCACAGTTCCTCCTATTATCTTTCCTCAGAAGGCTCCTTCTTGTATTCCTTTGGGAGGCTGGAGAACAGTTATGAGAAATGTGGAGCCACATGGAAAGCACCTTGTTTTCTTCCTTTCCCTACAGGAAGTATAGGACCACCACAGATTGAGAGCCTGCCTCATTGCTTCTTTTCCTTCTGGAGGCTGGAGATGAGATAGACAACCACACAGCCACAGAGACAGGCACTTCCCAAGGTCTCAGAGGGTTGTGCTAGTGAAGGAGAAGGACTGCCAGGTACTACCAGGCTGGAAAGAACCAACCTAGCTAAGTACAGAAGGCATAGTCACCAGTATGCTTGTCAGGTGGTGATGAATTCTTTGACCATGACAACTCAAAACTCAATGAAAATGCAAAATTACCCTCAATCCTATGCTTCTCCTTCTAAGTGACATGGGGCAAAGTGTCAGAGAAGGGTAACAAGTTTGCTAAGAATTGTAGGGTTTGTAGTCTAGCAATAGTACTTTAACTCATGGAACTCTTAAGTTTGAGGTCCTTCCCCACTAAATCATATCAGTGCTGACATTTATGCTATGAGGTGCAGCTAAGTGAAAGAAGGGACCTGCAAATTTTTCTTTGTAGAGTCAAATTAAGGAGATGGTAAGGTTGGTTTTATTGTGCATTCAAAGACAACAAGAAAAATCATAACATGGGACATTTAGTCATGTCATGTTGCACTGCTCATCATAAGCATTTAATAAAAATGCCGCCATGAAAATAATTTCAGGTTATATATCAAGATCTCTTATAAAGGATGAAAAGGAAGACTAATGCTGCAAAAAACTCAATCTCAAAATGAAATCAGCTTATATTTCAATAGTAATTTGTTTCAAACGGTGAAACATACATTGGCAAATATGGTTCAGGAAAACATGGTTTGAGAGGCCAATGGCTTATAGACCTAGAAAGCTTCATGCCCATGTATCATTAATATTTTCTTCAAGAAAAGAATTTGGAGGCATTTATGGCAAGTACAAAATGCCAAAAAATGAAATGTATTTTTTGTCAGCAAACAAATGAATATTAAATTGGGAATATATCAGCTTGTTACAGGAAAGATCAAAAGTAATATAAAGTTCAGTGAAATTTTAAAATGAGAAAAAGATGTATGACATACTACTATAAACAATTTCAAACTAACCTATTTAAATGAGATATTGACAGAAAATAAGAAATAGATGGAAATTTGGACATCAACACAAATTACAACTATTTCCATAAGATGTTGTAAAAGTAAAAAATTTACCGTAAAGAGAAACTAGGCCAGCAAACACTTGATCTCTTTACCGAATAGGAAGAGAGAACAGCCTAAGGCAATACAGATTTAGAATATGAACTTCATAACATCATAAGACCTTACAAAGAAAAATGGTGAAAAATTATGAGCCTTATTTTCTTATAAAACGTTGAGAAGCAGTGGAAGAAAAAAAAATTTTAAAAATGTTTTAAAAAGCTTGGTGAGAGACCCACCTACACAGTCATACCAAGGACATTTAAGTATGTAAGTGAAAAAGAAAAACATAAGGTAAAAAGTAGAAAAGATGGGTAAAGACTTTTTTTTGAAAATATTGTTCGTTTCACACAAAGTCAGATCTAAATAGTTGGAAAAATATCAGTTGCTCATGGGTAGGCTGAGCTAATTCAGTGCCATACCAATCAAACTACCAAAAATTACTTTATAGAGCTAGAAAAAATAATAAGATTCATTTGGAATAGCAAAAGGTCCAGAATATCAAGGGAACAAATGAAAAGAAATGCAGGGGAAGGTGGCCTAGCCATTCCAGATCTTAAATTGTGTTATAAAGCAGCAATCATCAAAACTACTTGGTACTGGCTAAGAAATAGAGTAGTGGATCAGTGGAATAGATCAGGTATGTAAGACACAGTAGTCAGTGACTGTAGTAATCTATTATTTAATAAATCCAAAGACCCCAGCTTCTGGGATAAGAATTCACTATTTGACAAAAACTACTGGGAAAACTGGAAAACAATATGGCAGAAACTAGGCATAGACCAAAATCTCAAACCATATACCAAAATAAAGTCAAAATGGGTTCATGATTTAGCTATAAAAGTAGATATTATAAGCAGACTGGGAGAGCAAGGAATGGTTTACAGAAGAATTTATGACCACAACAGGAGATAGAGAACATTATGAAATACAAAATGGATAATTTTGATTACATTAAATTGACAGGTTTTTGCACGAACAAAGCAAATGCAATCAAGATTAGGAGGGAAGCAAAAAACTGGGAAAGAATTTTTACAACCAGTGTCTCTGATAAGGGCCTCATTTCTAAAATATATAGAGAATTAAGTCAAATTTATAAGAATATAAGTCATTCCCCAATTGATAAATGGTCAAAGGATATGAACAGGCAGTTCTCAGATGGAGAAATTAAAACCATCTATAGTCATATGAAAAAATGCTCTAGGGGGCAGCTAGGTGGCACAGTGGATAGAGCACCAGTCCTGGATTCAGGAGGACCTGAGTTCAAATCCAGCCTTAGACACATAACACTTACTAGCTGTGTGACCCTGGGCAAGTCACTTAACCCCATTGCCTAGCCAAAAAAAAAAAAAGAAATGCTGTAAAACACTATTAATTAGAGAAATGCAAATTAAAACATCTCTGAGGTACCACATCACACCTATCAGATTGGCCAACATGACAAAACAGGACAATGATAAATGTTGTAGAAGATGTGGGAAAATTGGAACACTAATGCATTGTTGGTGGAGTTGTGAAATGATCCAACCATTTTGGAGAGCAATTTGGAGCTATGCCCAAAAGGCTTTCAAAATGTGCATACCCTTTAACCCAGCAATAGCACTTCTAGGGCTGTATCCCAAAGAGATCATACAAATGGGAAAAGCACCCACATGTACAAAAATATTTATAGCAGCTCTTTTTGTGGTGACAAAGAATTGGAAATTGAGGTGATGCCCATCAGTTGGGGAATGGCTGAACAAGTTATGATATATAAATGTAATGGAATACTATTGTGCTATAAGAAATGATGAGCAGGCAGACTTCAGAAAAAACCTGGAAAGATTTGTGTGGACTGATGCTGAGTGAAGTGAGCAGAACCAGGAGAACATTATACACTGTAACAACCATGTTGTGTGATGACTAATGTTGATAGACTTAGCCCTTCTCAGCAATGCAAGGATCTAAGACATCTCCAAAAGTTTCATGATGGAAAATGCTATCCACATCCAGAGAAAGAACTATGGAGTTTGAATGCAGATCGAAGCATACTATTTGCTATTTTTTCTTCTGTTTTGTTTTGTTTCCTCTTTCTGGTGGTTCCTCCTGTTGGTTCTAATTCTTCCTTACAACATGACTAATGTGAAAATATGTTTAATAGGAATGTATATGTATAGCCTATATCAGATTGTGAGCCATCTTGGGGAGGGGGAGAAAAATTTAAAACTCAAAAGCTTATGGAAGTGATTGTTGATAAATCAAACTAAACTAATAAAAAAATTTAAAAGAAAAGAAACAGGGACACATTGAGAAGCTTTCACCAAACAGGGTTCCAGCCTTCACACTGTCACAGGACACCAAAAAGAAGAGGGAAAATGCTTGTTTCCTTGGATTTGGTTCTGTTAACAAAAAATATAAAATAAAGTTTATCAGGATTCATTTCAAAGCAAAAAAAAAATTGTTCTGTTATCAGGGCCAACTAAGTTACTGCATTTGGGTGATCCAGCAAAGTTGACTGATGTTGTCATACAGACAAGAAAATCAAGAGAACATTGTCATAAAAACCCAAAGAGGAAAGAGAATCTATGAAAAGAGAGGTGGTCCAGATGTCAAATACTGCAGAGAGATTAAAAAAAGATGAGAAATGAGGAAAGACTGCAATAATTTTGTCAGCTTAGGGAGCGTGATTTCAGTTGAGTGACGAGGTCAGAAGCCAGATTGCAAGGATTTGAAGAAAAAAGTGAAATGAGAGGAAATAGAGATGAGACTAGATAGCCTTTTCTAGGAATTTGGCTGAAAAAAGGGAACAGATACAGGACAATAGCTTGACAACACCCAAGGGTTTTGATAAGGATGGAGGAGACTGATGTGTTTGTAGGCAACAGAGAAGGAACCAGTAGTAGGGTCAGATTGTAAGGGCACTCTGCTGAAAACTATGGGAAGAGGATGGGGGGAAATGGTGGGGGCAGGAGGGGGAGCTATCAATCAACCAAAAACAAAAACTTGAACAAGTTAACTTGACTCATGAACTCATGAACACTCCAAAACTCTCGTGAAATTTCATCACATTCTGTTTTGATTCATAGTTTTTGTGTAGCTTATCTTCACTAATAAATTTTAAGTTTCATAAGGGCAGGAACTATTTCATTTTTATAGGCTTCATGACCCTTGTAGCATAGCACCTTCATATGGATGTTCAGTAAAAACTTGTCACGTAAGTGAGTTTTTCATGCATAAAACTCAATAGGAGAGAAACCAAGTTTGTATGGACTTCAGTCCATGAATATGACTTTGAAGTTACTTTGAGGAAGTTTTGAACCTAGAAACAAAATCTTTGCTTAGCCGTCTTCTCTGTTTCATCTTCCCTTGCCTCCCTCAAAGCCCTTGGTTAAAATGTTTTCATGCTTTAGAAAAATACATAATTATCTCTGTAGGTGGTTCAAGACTTCATAAGCAACTTGGGTTTTTTAGTCACTTTTTTTTTTAAATATAATCGCCTATAGTTAGAGTTTTGAAGTGCTTTGATAGGGAATGAAACCTGAAAGTACCTCTCCTAGCCAGTCATTTTTAATCTTTCACCCAGGACCCAGGCTCCAAAATATGAGTTGGTGCTTGTTGTTATCACCAAAGTTCCCACACTGAGTAATATGTTTTTTCTAATTCCCATTTTTTTTCTTAGATGCTTGCTTTAAGTCACATAACATCATCTCGCCCATTTATTATTCCAACAGACCTGGTAGAGGCAAACCATTTGTGTAGTATGGACTCTAAAGCAAATATTGTGCATGGTAAGATAGTTACTTTTTTGTGTTTGTGATATGAAATTGTATTTCAGTTTATAAACTTAGTGGTCTAGATGAAATCAAAGTGAAGTCCTCTTTAATGAAAGCAATTTTAAACTTTGTTTTACTTAGTCTATTTGTAAAGAAATGAGTACGGTTGGTTTTCTTATGGAAATCAGTTTTATAACATTAGTCAGTGGAAAATGCACTGAACGCTTATCTGTGTGACCTTTGGTGCAGATGCTTTCATCTTTCTCATCTGTAAAACGAGGTTGGACTACATGGCCTTGAAGGTCCCTTCCAGCTCTACATCTGTTATCCATTAGTTATGCCTTTTATATAAATTTGTACAATAAGAAATAGCATAGTGCTTATTTCTATCTGCTAAACACAGTTTAATAATATGTAATGTTATCTAGTGGTACTTAAATTTTGGAGAAGGAAAGGGTAAACACCACTCCAGTATCTTTGCCAAGAAAACCCCATTGACAGTATTGGAATGCTGTGGTCCATGGAGTCATGAAAAGCTGGACACAACTGAACAACAATTAAAATTTTTCTTCTTTCTCATTTCAGGTCTTTCAGTGTTAGAAATCTGTCTTCTTATAGCCATGAAACATTTAAATGACATTTATCAGGATGAACCTTTTAACTTTCAAATGGTGTATAATGGTAAGATATTTTGATAATTTTGTAATGACTTGTCAGTTTTTGTATCCCAAGCATGCCAAATAATGCCATTTATTTTAATGCAGAATTTCAGAAGTTTATCCAGAGGAAGGCCCATTCAGTTTATAATTTTGAAAAACCTGTTGTTATGAAGGTAAGATTTGGTTTTGTGCAATTTTCTACAAAATTTTTTTTCTTACATAATGTGCCAAGAGACAGCTCTTTCACATGAGGTTTTTTGAAGAAGTAAAAATCCTTTGCATGAAATTATTACAAGAAATGTTATCTTTTAGACAGGAAAAAGTGAGAATACTGTATAGCCATGTAAATCTAGTTTTCTTTTGTGGAGGTATGCTGCCCTCTAGTGTCTCATTATATGTACATACAGTCATGGAATTAGATGTTTAGTCAGTCTATTGTATAAACTACCATGTCTCTTCATCTCCAATCCAAGTCCCAGTTTTGTCACTTTCAACAGCTAATTTAAGGAGCCAGTAATTTTAGGAAAGAAAATTCATTAAGATGTACCATTCATATACTTGAAATGTTATGGGCTAGAAAGGACCTTGTAGATCATCTAGTTCCACCTTATCTTGTTAGACTAATAGAACTGGAGCCCAGAAAAGTTGTGACTCGCTCAAAATCATATAGTAAAAGGTTTTGTGATAATTAAGATTTCCCACTCATGGAAAATAGGGCCTATAGATACTAGATCTGATAGCTTAGGTTGAAAGCTTTTGGATTGTTCTGTCTCCCCCCGCGCCAACAAAGTGAGAGCAGCATTGCAAAATGGAGTTACAGGTAAATTGAGTTTCATATAGAACACTATAAATGGGACAAGATGGCCCAAGGTGGCAAATGCTCTCAAGTTACTTCTGGTAAGAGTTTTTAGATTAGACCCCCACTAGAATGTGTTAGCAACCTCATTATCCTAGTAACATTGCTTTAAAGCAGTGTTGTACAGAGTGCATCTGCCCACAAAAATCTGCTAAGTTTAAAAGCATAAGAGTTGAGAGAAGAGCAGGAGAGTGTTACTAAGTTAGTATATATAGAACCTTTTAGTGTTGGCCTTTTTTTTTAGGCAATGAACCAGTTTGTTCAATATACTCTAACCACCCCAAAATATTTTGTAGGGTTAACTTTTTTTCTAGTCTGTCTGATGGTCATGTATAGAGGAGTTTTAAGAATAGAGAGGTTTCGATAGGTAAATGTACCAATATCTTATGAAAATAAGATTTATTCTTACTCCCAGTAACATTAGGGACAGAGCATTGATACTCCTACTGTCCAAAACATTCTCAACTCTTCTCTGAGAAATATCTGAACTCCTCTAATTATTCAAATATTAAATTGTTAAAGAAGTTATATATTGCTTATATGTGTACATTTGTCTCCTACCATAGTTTGTAAACTCCTTGAGGCAGTTAAAGTATTCTGGCTTTGTATCTCCAGAATGTCACACATTGCTTACATATAGTAGCTCCTTAATAAATGCTTACTGATTGATTACAAGCACAAAATATGAAAGACATAAGGATGAGTTCCAGGGTATTAGATTGTAAGAAATACAATCTAAAATTTTTTTTATGCAGAATAACAAATGTTTCAAAAGACCAAAATGGGTATCTGGGACTCTTTTTTTTTTTTTTTTTTTTTTTTTTGGTTAGGCAATGGGGTTAAGTGACTTGCCCAGGGTCTGAGGCCAGATTTGACCTCAGGTCCTTCTGACTCCAAGGCCATTTCTCTATCCACTGCGCCACCTAGCTGCCCCTATCTGGGACTCTTGAGGCAGAAGTTTGAAATTAGGCAAAAGTAGAGGGAGTAGCGCCCTTAGGCAGAGAAGCATGTACTTTTCTTGGTTTGGGGCAAAGTTCCTTCAGTTCCTTTCCAGCTCATCCCCCCAGCAAGGCTGGGGAGCTTGTCTGGAGGAGATAAAGAAGCATCTCTTCCAGTCCTTCACTCAATGAAACTATTCTTTTCCACAGGAACTATAGAACAGGCCTGGTAGCCTACTAGTCTCCACTTCCTCCTCACTCTCCACTCCTCCAAAAAAAAAACCAAAAAACTGATACCAACAAAACTCCTTGCCAATTCCTGAAATCCCTTTAACATTTATTATTCTACAGTTAAAGATGAAACATTTCGGTGTAAATAAGTTTAAGTAAATGCAATTTACTGGATATTAATGACTGGTTGGTAATCCTTTCCTCTTTGATAAATTATAAAAAAATGAGATTTTTGTCATGCAGCTACACATCAGTACAAGTTAGCAAGGAGCCTCTTTCATTCTAGGGATATCTTGGGTCAGTGTCAAGCAAATTGTATTACCCATCCAACCGGAAAATATCAGTAGTCAGAGGATTTGTTGTTGTTGTTGTTTGTTTAACTTGAAATGTTTCTCTTCCTTTAGGCATTTGAACACTTACAGCAACTAGAATTAGTAAAAGCAATGGAGAGAACATCAGTAAATACACAGAGAGAATACCAGCTGGTGAAATTGCTTTTGGACAATAATCAAATTATGGACGCTCTACAGAAGTACCCAAATTGCCCTACAGATGTTAGGCAGTGGGCAGCATCGTCACTGAGCTGGTTGTAATTTGACCAGCAGTTTAGATTGCTGATTAAATCAAATTACGTCCCCTTGAAAGCAGAGAGGTCCTAGGATTGTAAAAGTTAGCATTATGACTTGTAAAATGTCTTGTATGATAGAGCGTTTTCTATAAGATGTGTTCTATATGTAGTCTTTAGCAAGCCCCTCCTTAAAATTTAAAAGATAATAGAAACTTGGCGTTGCTCCTTAAATATTTACAGATGAATTGATTGTTAAAACAATTTTGGATTTTGTTATCTGCTATGTATGATTTTTGTTAGATTTCAAAATTTGTAATTCTGTTTGGCTTGGTGTATATTTATATACATTTGAAGAACATGATTTTAGTTAAAACATTAGAAAAGAATAAAATTTGATCATCTTACCAAATCTTATTGTCTTGGTTTTCTATGTATTTATAAGTAGACAGCCAAACCTTTAACGATGAGGATGTTTTTTTTTTATACCAGTGCCACTATACACATTCCTCTTAACAGTGGTACTAATTTCTGGCTTTTCATAAGCCTGAGTAGATAGAATACCACTTTTTTAAACCTCAAATGGAGGACAGCTTCCTTAGGAACCATTCATGTTTTAAATAATGGAGGAGAAAAGGGAATAAGCATTTTTATAATGCCTGCTCTGTGACCAGATACTGTGCTAAGTGCTTTTTATAAATAATATCTCATTTGATCTTTCACAGCAACTCCAGTAGTGTGAGGACAGTTTTCTGAACTACAGAACTAAATTCTGAAATACAGAACTATGCATGTATTTTGCTTCAGTAATTACCAAAATTTGAGGTGGTAGTAGGGTTGGTCTGTTAAGTTTAATCGTTTCCAAAACAATGCTTTAATATACTATATGAGAGTATTAGAGTTGTCTGAAGTTAAATGATTTGCCCATGGCTGGTAAGCTAGTAGGTGTCAAAAGGTAGAATTTGAACCCACATTCTTCCTGATGCCTTGGTATAACACATTCTGTATCCACACTGCTTCAAAAGGAACTGGGAGAACATGTTAGATTTTAAGTTAGAAGTCATTTTTGAATTTTACAATACACTAGCAATTATTAGATACACTCTTGTTACTCTCAAAAAACAAGTATGACAATTTACT